>NC_134857.1:21792173-22092642 GCF_049852395.1 Peromyscus maniculatus bairdii | reverse complement strand
GAATGCTATTTGCACTGTATATGGCCAGAATAGCACAAGTGTGCTGTTCTTAGCCTGAATGAACACTTGCTGCTAGAACTTGAATCTCAACGTGATTCAACTCCGTTTAGGAAGTTTAATTGAACCCTAGGCGCCATGCAAGAAAAACACTCTGTTTTAGAGAAAACAGCATTCTTTCACTCTACTGTGTTTCCTATAGGGCACGTACAGTGAGCTAGCTCAGAACAAAAGAACTGTGCTTCCTACACAAACGGGGCATATCTAGTTCAACTCAGTATTGTAAACTGAGTAAAACAGGAGCTTCTCTTCAGTCCAATACACTGTACTGGCTGGGAACAGACGCGAATGCTATTTACACTGTATATGGCCAGAATAGCACAAGTGTGCTGTTCTTAGCCTGAATGAACACTTGCTGCTAGAACTTGAATCTCAACGTGATTCAACTCCGTTTAGGAAGTTTAATTGAACCCTAGTGCGCCATGCAAGAAAAACACTCTGTTTTAGAGAAAACAGCATTCTTTCACTCTACTGTGTTTCCTATAGGGCACGTACAGTGAGCTAGCTCAGAACAAAAGAACTGTGCTTCCTACACAAACGGGGCATATCTAGTTCAACTCAGTATTGGAAACTGAGTAAAACAGGAGCTTCTCTTCAGTCCAATACACTGTACTGGCTGGGAACAGACGCGAATGCTATTTGCACTGTATATGGCCAGAATAGCACAAGTGTGCTGTTCTTAGCCTGAATGAACACTTGCTGCTAGAACTTGAATCTCAACGTGATTCAACTCCGTTTAGGAAGTTTAATTGAACCCCAGTGTGCCATGCAAGAAAAACACTCTGTTTTAGAGAAAACAGCATTCTTTCACTCTACTGTGTTTCCTATAGGGCACGTACAGTGAGCTAGCTCAGAACAAAAGAACTGTGCTTCCTGCACAAACGGGGCATATCTAGTTCAACTCAGTATTGGAAACTGAGTAAAACAGGAGCTTCTCTTCAGTCCAATACACTGTACTGGCTGGGAACAGACGCGAATGCTATTTGCACTGTATATGGCCAGAATAGCACAAGTGTGCTGTTCTTAGCCTGAATGAACACTTGCTGCTAGAACTTGAATCTCAACGTGATTCAACTCCGTTTAGGAAGTTTAATTGAACCCTAGTGCGCCATGCAAGAAAAACACTCTGTTTTAGAGAAAACAGCATTCTTTCACTCTACTGTGTTTCCTATAGGGCACGTACAGTGAGCTAGCTCAGAACAAAAGAACTGTGCTTCCTACACAAACGGGGCATATCTAGTTCAACTCAGTATTGGAAACTGAGTAAAACAGGAGCTTCTCTTCAGTCCAATACACTGTACTGGCTGGGAACAGACGCGAATGCTATTTGCACTGTATATGGCCAGAATAGCACAAGTGTGCTGTTCTTAGCCTGAATGAACACTTGCTGCTAGAACTTGAATCTCAACGTGATTCAACTCCGTTTAGGAAGTTTAATTGAACCCTAGTGCGCCATGCAAGAAAAACACTCTGTTTTAGAGAAAACAGCATTCTTTCACTCTACTGTGTTTCCTATAGGGCACGTACAGTGAGCTAGCTCAGAACAAAAGAACTGTGCTTCCTACACAAACGGGGCATATCTAGTTCAACTCAGTATTGGAAACTGAGTAAAACAGGAGCTTCTCTTCAGTCCAATACACTGTACTGGCTGGGAACAGACGCGAATGCTATTTGCACTGTATATGGCCAGAATAGCACAAGTGTGCTGTTCTTAGCCTGAATGAACACTTGCTGCTAGAACTTGAATCTCAACGTGATTCAACTCCGTTTAGGAAGTTTAATTGAACCCTAGTGCGCCATGCAAGAAAAACACTCTGTTTTAGAGAAAACAGCATTCTTTCACTCTACTGTGTTTCCTATAGGGCACGTACAGAGAGCTAGCTCAGAACAAAAGAACTGTGCTTCCTACACAAACGGGGCATATCTAGTTCAACTCAGTATTGGAAACTGAGTAAAACAGGAGCTTCTCTTCAGTCCAATACACTGTACTGGCTGGGAACAGACGCGAATGCTATTTGCACTGTATATGGCCAGAATAGCACAAGTGTGCTGTTCTTAGCCTGAATGAACACTTGCTGCTAGAACTTGAATCTCAACGTGATTCAACTCCGTTTAGGAAGTTTAATTGAACCCTAGTGCGCCATGCAAGAAAAACACTCTGTTTTAGAGAAAACAGCAATCTTTCACTCTACTGTGTTTCCTATAGGGCACGTACAGTGAGCTAGCTCAGAACAAAAGAACTGTGCTTCCTACACAAACGGGGCATATCTAGTTCAACTCAGTATTGGAAACTGAGTAAAACAGGAGCTTCTCTTCAGTCCAATACACTGTACTGGCTGGGAACAGACGCGAATGCTATTTGCACTGTATATGGCCAGAATAGCACAAGTGTGCTGTTCTTAGCCTGAATGAACACTTGCTGCTAGAACTTGAATCTCAACGTGATTCAACTCCGTTTAGGAAGTTTAATTGAACCCTAGTGCGCCATGCAAGAAAAACACTCTGTTTTAGAGAAAACAGCATTCTTTCACTCTACTGTGTTTCCTATAGGGCACGTACAGTGAGCTAGCTCAGAACAAAAGAACTGTGCTTCCTACACAAACGGGGCATATCTAGTTCAACTCAGTATTGGAAACTGAGTAAAACAGGAGCTTCTCTTCAGTCCAATACACTGTACTGGCTGGGAACAGACGCGAATGCTATTTGCACTGTATATGGCCAGAATAGCACAAGTGTGCTGTTCTTAGCCTGAATGAACACTTGCTGCTAGAACTTGAATCTCAACGTGATTCAACTCCGTTTAGGAAGTTTAATTGAACCCCAGTGTGCCATGCAAGAAAAACACTCTGTTTTAGAGAAAACAGCATTCTTTCACTCTACTGTGTTTCCTATAGGGCACGTACAGTGAGCTAGCTCAGAACAAAAGAACTGTGCTTCCTACACAAACGGGGCATATCTAGTTCAACTCAGTATTGGAAACTGAGTAAAACAGGAGCTTCTCTTCAGTCCAATACACTGTACTGGCTGGGAACAGACGCGAATGCTATTTGCACTGTATATGGCCAGAATAGCACAAGTGTGCTGTTCTTAGCCTGAATGAACACTTGCTGCTAGAACTTGAATCTCAACGTGATTCAACTCCGTTTAGGAAGTTTAATTGAACCCTAGTGCGCCATGCAAGAAAAACACTCTGTTTTAGAGAAAACAGCATTCTTTCACTCTACTGTGTTTCCTATAGGGCACGTACAGAGAGCTAGCTCAGAACAAAAGAACTGTGCTTCCTACACAAACGGGGCATATCTAGTTCAACTCAGTATTGGAAACTGAGTAAAACAGGAGCTTCTCTTCAGTCCAATACACTGTACTGGCTGGGAACAGACGCGAATGCTATTTGCACTGTATATGGCCAGAATAGCACAAGTGTGCTGTTCTTAGCCTGAATGAACACTTGCTGCTAGAACTTGAATCTCAACGTGATTCAACTCCGTTTAGGAAGTTTAATTGAACCCTAGTGCGCCATGCAAGAAAAACACTCTGTTTTAGAGAAAACAGCAATCTTTCACTCTACTGTGTTTCCTATAGGGCACGTACAGTGAGCTAGCTCAGAACAAAAGAACTGTGCTTCCTACACAAACGGGGCATATCTAGTTCAACTCAGTATTGGAAACTGAGTAAAACAGGAGCTTCTCTTCAGTCCAATACACTGTACTGGCTGGGAACAGACGCGAATGCTATTTGCACTGTATATGGCCAGAATAGCACAAGTGTGCTGTTCTTAGCCTGAATGAACACTTGCTGCTAGAACTTGAATCTCAACGTGATTCAACTCCGTTTAGGAAGTTTAATTGAACCCTAGTGCGCCATGCAAGAAAAACACTCTGTTTTAGAGAAAACAGCATTCTTTCACTCTACTGTGTTTCCTATAGGGCACGTACAGTGAGCTAGCTCAGAACAAAAGAACTGTGCTTCCTACACAAACGGGGCATATCTAGTTCAACTCAGTATTGGAAACTGAGTAAAACAGGAGCTTCTCTTCAGTCCAATACACTGTACTGGCTGGGAACAGACGCGAATGCTATTTGCACTGTATATGGCCAGAATAGCACAAGTGTGCTGTTCTTAGCCTGAATGAACACTTGCTGCTAGAACTTGAATCTCAACGTGATTCAACTCCGTTTAGGAAGTTTAATTGAACCCTAGTGCGCCATGCAAGAAAAACACTCTGTTTTAGAGAAAACAGCATTCTTTCACTCTACTGTGTTTCCTATAGGGCACGTACAGTGAGCTAGCTCAGAACAAAAGAACTGTGCTTCCTACACAAACGGGGCATATCTAGTTCAACTCAGTATTGGAAACTGAGTAAAACAGGAGCTTCTCTTCAGTCCAATACACTGTACTGGCTGGGAACAGACGCGAATGCTATTTGCACTGTATATGGCCAGAATAGCACAAGTGTTCTGTTCTTAGCCTGAATGAACACTTGCTGCTAGAACTTGAATCTCAACGTGATTCAACTCCGTTTAGGAAGTTTAATTGAACCCCAGTGCGCCATGCAAGAAAAACACTCTCTTTTAGAGAAAACAGCATTCTTTCACTCTACTGTGTTTCCTATAGGGCACGTACAGTGAGCTAGCTCAGAACAAAAGAACTGTGCTTCCTACACAAACGGGGCATATCTAGTTCAACTCAGTATTGGAAACTGAGTAAAACAGGAGCTTCTCTTCAGTCCAATACACTGTACTGGCTGGGAACAGACGCGAATGCTATTTGCACTGTATATGGCCAGAATAGCACAAGTGTGCTGTTCTTAGCCTGAATGAACACTTGCTGCTAGAACTTGAATCTCAACGTGATTCAACTCCGTTTAGGAAGTTTAATTGAACCCCAGTGCGCCATGCAAGAAAAACACTCTGTTTTAGAGAAAACAGCATTCTTTCACTCTACTGTGTTTCCTATAGGGCACGTACAGTGAGCTAGCTCAGAACAAAAGAACTGTGCTTCCTACACAAACGGGGCATATCTAGTTCAACTCAGTATTGGAAACTGAGTAAAACAGGAGCTTCTCTTCAGTCCAATACACTGTACTGGCTGGGAACAGACGCGAATGCTATTTGCACTGTATATGGCCAGAATAGCACAAGTGTGCTGTTCTTAGCCTGAATGAACACTTGCTGCTAGAACTTGAATCTCAACGTGATTCAACTCCGTTTAGGAAGTTTAATTGAACCCCAGTGTGCCATGCAAGAAAAACACTCTGTTTTAGAGAAAACAGCATTCTTTCACTCTACTGTGTTTCCTATAGGGCACGTACAGTGAGCTAGCTCAGAACAAAAGAACTGTGCTTCCTACACAAACGGGGCATATCTAGTTCAACTCAGTATTGGAAACTGAGTAAAACAGGAGCTTCTCTTCAGTCCAATACACTGTACTGGCTGGGAACAGACGCGAATGCTATTTGCACTGTATATGGCCAGAATAGCACAAGTGTGCTGTTCTTAGCCTGAATGAACACTTGCTGCTAGAACTTGAATCTCAACGTGATTCAACTCCGTTTAGGAAGTTTAATTGAACCCTAGTGCGCCATGCAAGAAAAACACTCTGTTTTAGAGAAAACAGCATTCTTTCACTCTACTGTGTTTCCTATAGGGCACGTATAGTGAGCTAGCTCAGAACAAAAGAACTGTGCTTCCTACACAAACGGGGCATATCTAGTTCAACTCAGTATTGGAAACTGAGTAAAACAGGAGCTTCTCTTCAGTCCAATACACTGTACTGGCTGGGAACAGACGCGAATGCTATTTGCACTGTATATGGCCAGAATAGCACAAGTGTGCTGTTCTTAGCCTGAATGAACACTTGCTGCTAGAACTTGAATCTCAACGTGATTCAACTCCGTTTAGGAAGTTTAATTGAACCCCAGTGTGCCATGCAAGAAAAACACTCTGTTTTAGAGAAAACAGCATTCTTTCACTCTACTGTGTTTCCTATAGGGCACGTACAGTGAGCTAGCTCAGAACAAAAGAACTGTGCTTCCTACACAAACGGGGCATATCTAGTTCAACTCAGTATTGGAAACTGAGTAAAACAGGAGCTTCTCTTCAGTCCAATACACTGTACTGGCTGGGAACAGACGCGAATGCTATTTGCCCTGTATATGGCCAGAATAGCACAAGTGTGCTGTTCTTAGCCTGAATGAACACTTGCTGCTAGAACTTGAATCTCAACGTGATTCAACTCCGTTTAGGAAGTTTAATTGAACCCTAGTGCGCCATGCAAGAAAAACACTCTGTTTTAGAGAAAACAGCATTCTTTCACTCTACTGTGTTTCCTATAAGGCACTTACAGTGAGCTAGCTCAGAACAAATGAACTGTGCTTCCTACACAAACGGGGCATATCTAGTTCAACTCAGTATTGGAAACTGAGTAAAACAGGAGCTTCTCTTCAGTCCAATACACTGTACTGGCTGGGAACAGACGCGAATGCTATTTGCACTGTATATGGCCAGAATAGCACAAGTGTGCTGTTCTTAGCCTGAATGAACACTTGCTGCTAGAACTTGAATCTCAACGTGATTCAACTCCGTTTAGGAAGTTTAATTGAACCCTAGTGCGCCATGCAAGAAAAACACTCTGTTTTAGAGAAAACAGCATTCTTTCACTCTACTGTGTTTCCTATAGGGCACGTACAGTGAGCTAGCTCAGAACAAAAGAACTGTGCTTCCTACACAAACAGGGCATATCTAGTTCAACTCAGTATTGGAAAATGAGTAAAACAGGAGCTTCTCTTCAGTCCAATACACTGTACTGGCTGGGAACAGACGCGAATGCTATTTGCACTGTATATGGCCAGAATAGCACAAGTGTGCTGTTCTTAGCCTGAATGAACACTTGCTGCTAGAACTTGAATCTCAACGTGATTCAACTCCGTTTTGGAAGTTTAATTGAACCCCAGTGTGCCATGCAAGAAAAACACTCCGTTTTAGAGAAAACAGCATTCTTTCACTCTACTGTGTTTCCTATTGGGCACGTACAGTGAGCTAGCTCAGAACAAAAGAACTGTGCTTCCTACACAAACGGGGCATATCTAGTTCAACTCAGTATTGGAAACTGAGTAAAACAGGAGCTTCTCTTCAGTCCAATACACTGTACTGGCTGGGAACAGACGCGAATGCTATTTGCACTGTATATGGCCAGAATAGCACAAGTGTGCTGTTCTTAGCCTGAATGAACACTTGCTGCTAGAACTTGAATCTCAACGTGATTCAACTCCGTTTAGGAAGTTTAATTGAACCCTAGTGCGCCATGCAAGAAAAACACTCTGTTTTAGAGAAAACAGCATTCTTTCACTCTACTGTGTTTCCTATAGGGCACGTACAGTGAGCTAGCTCAGAACAAAAGAACTGTGCTTCCTACACAAACGGGGCATATCTAGTTCAAATCAGTATTGGAAACTGAGTAAAACAGGAGCTTCTCTTCAGTCCAATACACTGTACTGGCTGGGAACAGACGCGAATGCTATTTGCACTGTATATGGCCAGAATAGCACAAGTGTGCTGTTCTTAGCCTGAATGAACACTTGCTGCTAGAACTTGAATCTCAACGTGATTCAACTCCGTTTAGGAAGTTTAATTGAACCCTAGTGCGCCATGCAAGAAAAACACTCTGTTTTAGAGAAAACAGCAATCTTTCACTCTACTGTGTTTCCTATAGGGCACGTACAGTGAGCTAGCTCAGAACAAAAGAACTGTGCTTCCTACACAAACGGGGCATATCTAGTTCAACTCAGTATTGGAAACTGAGTAAAACAGGAGCTTCTCTTCAGTCCAATACACTGTACTGGCTGGGAACAGACGCGAATGCTATTTGCACTGTATATGGCCAGAATAGCACAAGTGTGCTGTTCTTAGCCTGAATGAACACTTGCTGCTGGAACTTGAGTCTCAACGTGATTCAACTCCGTTTAGGAAGTTTAATTGAACCCTAGTGCGCCATGCAAGAAAAACACTCTGTTTTAGAGAAAACAGCATTCTTTCACTCTACTGTGTTTCCATTAGGGCACGTACAGTGAGCTAGCTCAGAACAAAAGAACTGTGCTTCCTACACAAACGGGGCATATCTAGTTCAACTCAGTATTGGAAACTGAGTAAAACAGGAGCTTCTCTTCAGTCCAATACACTGTACTGGCTGGGAACAGACGCGAATGCTATTTGCACTGTATATGGCCAGAATAGCACAAGTGTGCTGTTCTTAGCCTGAATGAACACTTGCTGCTAGAACTTGAATCTCAACGTGATTCAACTCCGTTTAGGAAGTTTAATTGAACCCTAGTGCGCCATGCAAGAAAAACACTCTGTTTTAGAGAAAACAGCATTCTTTCACTCTACTGTGTTTCCTATAGGGCACGTACAGTGAGCTAGCTCAGAACAAAAGAACTGTGCTTCCTACACAAACGGGGCATATCTAGTTCAACTCAGTATTGGAAACTGAGTAAAACAGGAGCTTCTCTTCAGTCCAATACACTGTACTGGCTGGGAACAGACGCGAATGCTATTTGCACTGTATATGGCCAGAATAGCACAAGTGTGCTGTTCTTAGCCTGAATGAACACTTGCTGCTAGAACTTGAATCTCAACGTGATTCAACTCCGTTTAGGAAGTTTAATTGAACCCTAGTGCGCCATGCAAGAAAAACACTCTGTTTTAGAGAAAACAGCATTCTTTCACTCTACTGTGTTTCCTATAGGGCACGTACAGTGAGCTAGCTCAGAACAAAAGAACTGTGCTTCCTACACAAACAGGGCATATCTAGTTCAACTCAGTATTGGAAAATGAGTAAAACAGGAGCTTCTCTTCAGTCCAATACACTGTACTGGCTGGGAACAGACGCGAATGCTATTTGCACTGTATATGGCCAGAATAGCACAAGTGTGCTGTTCTTAGCCTGAATGAACACTTGCTGCTAGAACTTGAATCTCAACGTGATTCAACTCCGTTTTGGAAGTTTAATTGAACCCCAGTGTGCCATGCAAGAAAAACACTCCGTTTTAGAGAAAACAGCATTCTTTCACTCTACTGTGTTTCCTATAGGGCACGTACAGTGAGCTAGCTCAGAACAAAAGAACTGTGCTTCCTACACAAACGGGGCATATCTAGTTCAACTCAGTATTGGAAACTGAGTAAAACAGGAGCTTCTCTTCAGTCCAATACACTGTACTGGCTGGGAACAGACGCGAATGCTATTTGCACTGTATATGGCCAGAATAGCACAAGTGTGCTGTTCTTAGCCTGAATGAACACTTGCTGCTAGAACTTGAATCTCAACGTGATTCAACTCCGTTTAGGAAGTTTAATTGAACCCTAGTGCGCCATGCAAGAAAAACACTCTGTTTTAGAGAAAACAGCATTCTTTCACTCTACTGTGTTTCCTATAGGGCACGTACAGTGAGCTAGCTCAGAACAAAAGAACTGTGCTTCCTACACAAACGGGGCATATCTAGTTCAAATCAGTATTGGAAACTGAGTAAAACAGGAGCTTCTCTTCAGTCCAATACACTGTACTGGCTGGGAACAGACGCGAATGCTATTTGCACTGTATATGGCCAGAATAGCACAAGTGTGCTGTTCTTAGCCTGAATGAACACTTGCTGCTAGAACTTGAATCTCAACGTGATTCAACTCCGTTTAGGAAGTTTAATTGAACCCTAGTGCGCCATGCAAGAAAAACACTCTGTTTTAGAGAAAACAGCAATCTTTCACTCTACTGTGTTTCCTATAGGGCACGTACAGTGAGCTAGCTCAGAACAAAAGAACTGTGCTTCCTACACAAACGGGGCATATCTAGTTCAACTCAGTATTGGAAACTGAGTAAAACAGGAGCTTCTCTTCAGTCCAATACACTGTACTGGCTGGGAACAGACGCGAATGCTATTTGCACTGTATATGGCCAGAATAGCACAAGTGTGCTGTTCTTAGCCTGAATGAACACTTGCTGCTGGAACTTGAGTCTCAACGTGATTCAACTCCGTTTAGGAAGTTTAATTGAACCCTAGTGCGCCATGCAAGAAAAACACTCTGTTTTAGAGAAAACAGCATTCTTTCACTCTACTGTGTTTCCATTAGGGCACGTACAGTGAGCTAGCTCAGAACAAAAGAACTGTGCTTCCTACACAAACGGGGCATATCTAGTTCAACTCAGTATTGGAAACTGAGTAAAACAGGAGCTTCTCTTCAGTCCAATACACTGTACTGGCTGGGAACAGACGCGAATGCTATTTGCACTGTATATGGCCAGAATAGCACAAGTGTGCTGTTCTTAGCCTGAATGAACACTTGCTGCTAGAACTTGAATCTCAACGTGATTCAACTCCGTTTAGGAAGTTTAATTGAACCCTAGTGCGCCATGCAAGAAAAACACTCTGTTTTAGAGAAAACAGCATTCTTTCACTCTACTGTGTTTCCTATAGGGCACGTACAGTGAGCTAGCTCAGAACAAAAGAACTGTGCTTCCTACACAAACGGGGCATATCTAGTTCAACTCAGTATTGGAAACTGAGTAAAACAGGAGCTTCTCTTCAGTCCAATACACTGTACTGGCTGGGAACAGACGCGAATGCTATTTGCACTGTATATGGCCAGAAGAGCACAAGTGTGCTGTTCTTAGCCTGAATGAACACTTGCTGCTAGAACTTGAATCTCAACGTGATTCAACTCCGTTTAGGAAGTTTAATTGAACCCTAGTGCGCCATGCAAGAAAAACACTCTGTTTTAGAGAAAACAGCATTCTTTCACTCTACTGTGTTTCCTATAGGGCACGTACAGTGAGCTAGCTCAGAACAAAAGAACTGTGCTTCCTACACAAACGGGGCATATCTAGTTCAACTCAGTATTGGAAACTGAGTAAAACAGGAGCTTCTCTTCAGTCCAATACACTGTACTGGCTGGGAACAGACGCGAATGCTATTTGCACTGTATATGGCCAGAATAGCACAAGTGTGCTGTTCTTAGCCTGAATGAACACTTGCTGCTAGAACTTGAATCTCAACGTGATTCAACTCCGTTTTGGAAGTTTAATTGAACCCCAGTGTGCCATGCAAGAAAAACACTCTGTTTTAGAGAAAACAGCATTCTTTCACTCTACTGTGTTTCCTATAGGGCACGTACAGTGAGCTAGCTCAGAACAAAAGAACTGTGCTTCCTACACAAACGGGGCATATCTAGTTCAACTCAGTATTGGAAACTGAGTAAAACAGGAGCTTCTCTTCAGTCCAATACACTGTACTGGCTGGGAACAGACGCGAATGCTATTTGCACTGTATATGGCCAGAATAGCACAAGTGTGCTGTTCTTAGCCTGAATGAACACTTGCTGCTAGAACTTGAATCTCAACGTGATTCAACTCCGTTTAGGAAGTTTAATTGAACCCTAGTGCGCCATGCAAGAAAAACACTCTGTTTTAGAGAAAACAGCATTCTTTCACTCTACTGTGTTTCCTATAGGGCACGTACAGTGAGCTAGCTCAGAACAAAAGAACTGTGCTTCCTACACAAACGGGGCATATCTAGTTCAACTCAGTATTGGAAACTGAGTAAAACAGGAGCTTCTCTTCAGTCCAATACACTGTACTGGCTGGGAACAGACGCGAATGCTATTTGCACTGTATATGGCCAGAAGAGCACAAGTGTGCTGTTCTTAGCCTGAATGAACACTTGCTGCTAGAACTTGAATCTCAACGTGATTCAACTCCGTTTAGGAAGTTTAATTGAACCCTAGTGCGCCATGCAAGAAAAACACTCTGTTTTAGAGAAAACAGCATTCTTTCACTCTACTGTGTTTCCTATAGGGCACGTACAGTGAGCTAGCTCAGAACAAAAGAACTGTGCTTCCTACACAAACGGGGCATATCTAGTTCAACTCAGTATTGGAAACTGAGTAAAACAGGAGCTTCTCTTCAGTCCAATACACTGTACTGGCTGGGAACAGACGCGAATGCTATTTGCACTGTATATGGCCAGAATAGCACAAGTGTGCTGTTCTTAGCCTGAATGAACACTTGCTGCTAGAACTTGAATCTCAACGTGATTCAACTCCGTTTAGGAAGTTTAATTGAACCCTAGTGCGCCATGCAAGAAAAACACTCTGTTTTAGAGAAAACAGCATTCTTTCACTCTACTGTGTTTCCTATAGGGCACGTACAGTGAGCTAGCTCAGAACAAAAGAACTGTGCTTCCTACACAAACGGGGCATATCTAGTTCAACTCAGTATTGGAAACTGAGTAAAACAGGAGCTTCTCTTCAGTCCAATACACTGTACTGGCTGGGAACAGACGCGAATGCTATTTGCACTGTATATGGCCAGAAGAGCACAAGTGTGCTGTTCTTAGCCTGAATGAACACTTGCTGCTAGAACTTGAATCTCAACGTGATTCAACTCCGTTTAGGAAGTTTAATTGAACCCTAGTGCGCCATGCAAGAAAAACACTCTGTTTTAGAGAAAACAGCATTCTTTCACTCTACTGTGTTTCCTATAGGGCACGTACAGTGAGCTAGCTCAGAACAAAAGAACTGTGCTTCCTACACAAACGGGGCATATCTAGTTCAACTCAGTATTGGAAACTGAGTAAAACAGGAGCTTCTCTTCAGTCCAATACACTGTACTGGCTGGGAACAGACGCGAATGCTATTTGCACTGTATATGGCCAGAATAGCACAAGTGTGCTGTTCTTAGCCTGAATGAACACTTGCTGCTAGAACTTGAATCTCAACGTGATTCAACTCCGTTTTGGAAGTTTAATTGAACCCCAGTGTGCCATGCAAGAAAAACACTCTGTTTTAGAGAAAACAGCATTCTTTCACTCTACTGTGTTTCCTATAGGGCACGTACAGTGAGCTAGCTCAGAACAAAAGAACTGTGCTTCCTACACAAACGGGGCATATCTAGTTCAACTCAGTATTGGAAACTGAGTAAAACAGGAGCTTCTCTTCAGTCCAATACACTGTACTGGCTGGGAACAGACGCGAATGCTATTTGCACTGTATATGGCCAGAATAGCACAAGTGTGCTGTTCTTAGCCTGAATGAACACTTGCTGCTAGAACTTGAATCTCAACGTGATTCAACTCCGTTTAGGAAGTTTAATTGAACCCTAGTGCGCCATGCAAGAAAAACACTCTGTTTTAGAGAAAACAGCATTCTTTCACTCTACTGTGTTTCCTATAGGGCACGTACAGTGAGCTAGCTCAGAACAAAAGAACTGTGCTTCCTACACAAACGGGGCATATCTAGTTCAACTCAGTATTGGAAACTGAGTAAAACAGGAGCTTCTCTTCAGTCCAATACACTGTACTGGCTGGGAACAGACGCGAATGCTATTTGCACTGTATATGGCCAGAATAGCACAAGTGTGCTGTTCTTAGCCTGAATGAACACTTGCTGCTAGAACTTGAATCTCAACGTGATTCAACTCCGTTTAGGAAGTTTAATTGAACCCTAGTGCGCCATGCAAGAAAAACACTCTGTTTTAGAGAAAACAGCATTCTTTCACTCTACTGTGTTTCCTATAGGGCACGTACAGTGAGCTAGCTCAGAACAAAAGAACTGTGCTTCCTACACAAACGGGGCATATCTAGTTCAAATCAGTATTGGAAACTGAGTAAAACAGGAGCTTCTCTTCAGTCCAATACACTGTACTGGCTGGGAACAGACGCGAATGCTATTTGCACTGTATATGGCCAGAATAGCACAAGTGTGCTGTTCTTAGCCTGAATGAACACTTGCTGCTAGAACTTGAATCTCAACGTGATTCAACTCCGTTTAGGAAGTTTAATTGAACCCTAGTGCGCCATGCAAGAAAAACACTCTGTTTTAGAGAAAACAGCATTCTTTCACTCTACTGTGTTTCCTATAGGGCACGTACAGTGAGCTAGCTCAGAACAAAAGAACTGTGCTTCCTACACAAACGGGGCATATCTAGTTCAACTCAGTATTGGAAACTGAGTAAAACAGGAGCTTCTCTTCAGTCCAATACACTGTACTGGCTGGGAACAGACGCGAATGCTATTTGCACTGTATATGGCCAGAATAGCACAAGTGTGCTGTTCTTAGCCTGAATGAACACTTGCTGCTAGAACTTGAATCTCAACGTGATTCAACTCCGTTTAGGAAGTTTAATTGAACCCTAGTGCGCCATGCAAGAAAAACACTCTGTTTTAGAGAAAACAGCATTCTTTCACTCTACTGTGTTTCCTATAGGGCACGTACAGTGAGCTAGCTCAGAACAAAAGAACTGTGCTTCCTACACAAACGGGGCATATCTAGTTCAACTCAGTATTGGAAACTGAGTAAAACAGGAGCTTCTCTTCAGTCCAATACACTGTACTGGCTGGGAACAGACGCGAATGCTATTTGCACTGTATATGGCCAGAATAGCACAAGTGTGCTGTTCTTAGCCTGAATGAACACTTGCTGCTAGAACTTGAATCTCAACGTGATTCAACTCCGTTTAGGAAGTTTAATTGAACCCTAGTGCGCCATGCAAGAAAAACACTCTGTTTTAGAGAAAACAGCATTCTTTCACTCTACTGTGTTTCCTATAGGGCACGTACAGTGAGCTAGCTCAGAACAAAAGAACTGTGCTTCCTACACAAACGGGGCATATCTAGTTCAACTCAGTATTGGAAACTGAGTAAAACAGGAGCTTCTCTTCAGTCCAATACACTGTACTGGCTGGGAACAGACGCGAATGCTATTTGCACTGTATATGGCCAGAAGAGCACAAGTGTGCTGTTCTTAGCCTGAATGAACACTTGCTGCTAGAACTTGAATCTCAACGTGATTCAACTCCGTTTAGGAAGTTTAATTGAACCCTAGTGCGCCATGCAAGAAAAACACTCTGTTTTAGAGAAAACAGCATTCTTTCACTCTACTGTGTTTCCTATAGGGCACGTACAGTGAGCTAGCTCAGAACAAAAGAACTGTGCTTCCTACACAAACGGGGCATATCTAATTCAACTCAGTATTGGAAACTGAGTAAAACAGGAGCTTCTCTTCAGTCCAATACACTGTACTGGCTGGGAACAGACCCGAATGCTATTTGCACTGTATATGGCCAGAATAGCACAAGTGTGCTGTTCTTAGCCTGAATGAACACTTGCTGCTAGAACTTGAATCTCAACGTGATTCAACTCCGTTTTGGAAGTTTAATTGAACCCCAGTGTGCCATGCAAGAAAAACACTCTGTTTTAGAGAAAACAGCATTCTTTCACTCTACTGTGTTTCCTATAGGGCACGTACAGTGAGCTAGCTCAGAACAAAAGAACTGTGCTTCCTACACAAACGGGGCATATCTAGTTCAACTCAGTATTGGAAACTGAGTAAAACAGGAGCTTCTCTTCAGTCCAATACACTGTACTGGCTGGGAACAGACGCGAATGCTATTTGCACTGTATATGGCCAGAATAGCACAAGTGTGCTGTTCTTAGCCTGAATGAACACTTGCTGCTAGAACATGAATCTCAACGTGATTCAACTCCGTTTAGGAAGTTTAATTGAACCCTAGTGCGCCATGCAAGAAAAACACTCTGTTTTAGAGAAAACAGCATTCTTTCACTCTACTGTGTTTCCTATAGGGCACGTACAGTGAGCTAGCTCAGAACAAAAGAACTGTGCTTCCTACACAAACGGGGCATATCTAGTTCAACTCAGTATTGGAAACTGAGTAAAACAGGAGCTTCTCTTCAGTCCAATACACTGTACTGGCTGGGAACAGACGCGAATGCTATTTGCACTGTATATGGCCAGAATAGCACAAGTGTGCTGTTCTTAGCCTGAATGAACACTTGCTGCTAGAACTTGAATCTCAACGTGATTCAACTCCGTTTAGGAAGTTTAATTGAACCCTAGTGCGCCATGCAAGAAAAACACTCTGTTTTAGAGAAAACAGCATTCTTTCACTCTACTGTGTTTCCTATAGGGCACGTACAGTGAGCTAGCTCAGAACAAAAGAACTGTGCTTCCTACACAAACGGGGCATATCTAGTTCAACTCAGTATTGGAAACTGAGTAAAACAGGAGCTTCTCTTCAGTCCAATACACTGTACTGGCTGGGAACAGACGCGAATGCTATTTGCACTGTATATGGCCAGAATAGCACAAGTGTGCTGTTCTTAGCCTGAATGAACACTTGCTGCTAGAACTTGAATCTCAACGTGATTCAACTCCGTTTAGGAAGTTTAATTGAACCCTAGTGCGCCATGCAAGAAAAACACTCTGTTTTAGAGAAAACAGCATTCTTTCACTCTACTGTGTTTCCTATAGGGCCCGTAAGTGAGCTAGCTCAGAACAAAAGAACTGTGCTTCCTACACAAACGGGGCATATCTAGTTCAACTCAGTATTGGAAACTGAGTAAAACAGGAGCTTCTCTTCAGTCCAATACACTGTACTGGCTGGGAACAGACGCGAATGCTATTTGCACTGTATATGGCCAGAAGAGCACAAGTGTGCTGTTCTTAGCCTGAATGAACACTTGCTGCTAGAACTTGAATCTCAACGTGATTCAACTCCGTTTAGGAAGTTTAATTGAACCCTAGTGCGCCATGCAAGAAAAACACTCTGTTTTAGAGAAAACAGCATTCTTTCACTCTACTGTGTTTCCTATAGGGCACGTACAGTGAGCTAGCTCAGAACAAAAGAACTGTGCTTCCTACACAAACGGGGCATATCTAATTCAACTCAGTATTGGAAACTGAGTAAAACAGGAGCTTCTCTTCAGTCCAATACACTGTACTGGCTGGGAACAGACCTGAATGCTATTTGCACTGTATATGGCCAGAATAGCACAAGTGTGCTGTTCTTAGCCTGAATGAACACTTGCTGCTAGAACTTGAATCTCAACGTGATTCAACTCCGTTTTGGAAGTTTAATTGAACCCCAGTGTGCCATGCAAGAAAAACACTCTGTTTTAGAGAAAACAGCATTCTTTCACTCTACTGTGTTTCCTATAGGGCACGTACAGTGAGCTAGCTCAGAACAAAAGAACTGTGCTTCCTACACAAACGGGGCATATCTAGTTCAACTCAGTATTGGAAACTGAGTAAAACAGGAGCTTCTCTTCAGTCCAATACACTGTACTGGCTGGGAACAGACCCGAATGCTATTTGCACTGTATATGGCCAGAATAGCACAAGTGTGCTGTTCTTAGCCTGAATGAACACTTGCTGCTAGAACTTGAATCTCAACGTGATTCAACTCCGTTTAGGAAGTTTAATTGAACCCTAGTGCGCCATGCAAGAAAAACACTCTGTTTTAGAGAAAACAGCAATCTTTCACTCTACTGTGTTTCCTATAGGGCACGTACAGTGAGCTAGCTCAGAACAAAAGAACTGTGCTTCCTACACAAACGGGGCATATCTAGTTCAACTCAGTATTGGAAACTGAGTAAAACAGGAGCTTCTCTTCAGTCCAATACACTGTACTGGCTGGGAACAGACGCGAATGCTATTTGCACTGTATATGGCCAGAATAGCACAAGTGTGCTGTTCTTAGCCTGAATGAACACTTGCTGCTAGAACTTGAATCTCAACGTGATTCAACTCCGTTTAGGAAGTTTAATTGAACCCTAGTGCGCCATGCAAGAAAAACACTCTGTTTTAGAGAAAACAGCATTCTTTCACTCTACTGTGTTTCCTATAGGGCACGTACAGTGAGCTAGCTCAGAACAAAAGAACTGTGCTTCCTACACAAACGGGGCATATCTAGTTCAAATCAGTATTGGAAACTGAGTAAAACAGGAGCTTCTCTTCAGTCCAATACACTGTACTGGCTGGGAACAGACGCGAATGCTATTTGCACTGTATATGGCCAGAATAGCACAAGTGTGCTGTTCTTAGCCTGAATGAACACTTGCTGCTAGAACTTGAATCTCAACGTGATTCAACTCCGTTTAGGAAGTTTAATTGAACCCTAGTGCACCATGCAAGAAAAACACTCTGTTTTAGAGAAAACAGCAATCTTTCACTCTACTGTGTTTCCTATAGGGCACGTACAGTGAGCTAGCTCAGAACAAAAGAACTGTGCTTCCTACACAAACGGGGCATATCTAGTTCAACTCAGTATTGGAAACTGAGTAAAACAGGAGCTTCTCTTCAGTCCAATACACTGTACTGGCTGGGAACAGACGCGAATGCTATTTGCACTGTATATGGCCAGAAGAGCACAAGTGTGCTGTTCTTAGCCTGAATGAACACTTGCTGCTAGAACTTGAATCTCAACGTGATTCAACTCCGTTTAGGAAGTTTAATTGAACCCTAGTGCGCCATGCAAGAAAAACACTCTGTTTTAGAGAAAACAGCATTCTTTCACTCTACTGTGTTTCCTATAGGGCACGTACAGTGAGCTAGCTCAGAACAAAAGAACTGTGCTTCCTACACAAACGGGGCATATCTAGTTCAACTCAGTATTGGAAACTGAGTAAAACAGGAGCTTCTCTTCAGTCCAATACACTGTACTGGCTGGGAACAGACGCGAATGCTATTTGCACTGTATATGGCCAGAATAGCACAAGTGTGCTGTTCTTAGCCTGAATGAACACTTGCTGCTAGAACTTGAATCTCAACGTGATTCAACTCCGTTTAGGAAGTTTAATTGAACCCTAGTGCGCCATGCAAGAAAAACACTCTGTTTTAGAGAAAACAGCATTCTTTCACTCTACTGTGTTTCCTATAGGGCACGTACAGTGAGCTAGCTCAGAACAAAAGAACTGTGCTTCCTACACAAACGGGGCATATCTAGTTCAAATCAGTATTGGAAACTGAGTAAAACAGGAGCTTCTCTTCAGTCCAATACACTGTACTGGCTGGGAACAGACGCGAATGCTATTTGCACTGTATATGGCCAGAATAGCACAAGTGTGCTGTTCTTAGCCTGAATGAACACTTGCTGCTAGAACTTGAATCTCAACGTGATTCAACTCCGTTTAGGAAGTTTAATTGAACCCTAGTGCGCCATGCAAGAAAAACACTCTGTTTTAGAGAAAACAGCAATCTTTCACTCTACTGTGTTTCCTATAGGGCACGTACAGTGAGCTAGCTCAGAACAAAAGAACTGTGCTTCCTACACAAACGGGGCATATGTAGTTCAACTCAGTATTGGAAACTGAGTAAAACAGGAGCTTCTCTTCAGTCCAATACACTGTACTGGCTGGGAACAGACGCGAATGCTATTTGCACTGTATATGGCCAGAATAGCACAAGTGTGCTGTTCTTAGCCTGAATGAACACTTGCTGCTAGAACTTGAATCTCAACGTGATTCAACTCCGTTTAGGAAGTTTAATTGAACCCCAGTGTGCCATGCAAGAAAAACACTCTGTTTTAGAGAAAACAGCATTCTTTCACTCTACTGTGTTTCCTATAGGGCACGTACAGTGAGCTAGCTCAGAACAAAAGAACTGTGCTTCCTGCACAAACGGGGCATATCTAGTTCAACTCAGTATTGGAAACTGAGTAAAACAGGAGCTTCTCTTCAGTCCAATACACTGTACTGGCTGGGAACAGACGCGAATGCTATTTGCACTGTATATGGCCAGAATAGCACAAGTGTGCTGTTCTTAGCCTGAATGAACACTTGCTGCTAGAACTTGAATCTCAACGTGATTCAACTCCGTTTAGGAAGTTTAATTGAACCCTAGTGCGCCATGCAAGAAAAACACTCTGTTTTAGAGAAAACAGCATTCTTTCACTCTACTGTGTTTCCTATAGGGCACGTACAGTGAGCTAGCTCAGAACAAAAGAACTGTGCTTCCTACACAAACGGGGCATATCTAGTTCAACTCAGTATTGGAAACTGAGTAAAACAGGAGCTTCTCTTCAGTCCAATACACTGTACTGGCTGGGAACAGACGCGAATGCTATTTGCACTGTATATGGCCAGAATAGCACAAGTGTGCTGTTCTTAGCCTGAATGAACACTTGCTGCTAGAACTTGAATCTCAACGTGATTCAACTCCGTTTAGGAAGTTTAATTGAACCCTAGTGCGCCATGCAAGAAAAACACTCTGTTTTAGAGAAAACAGCATTCTTTCACTCTACTGTGTTTCCTATAGGGCACGTACAGTGAGCTAGCTCAGAACAAAAGAACTGTGCTTCCTACACAAACGGGGCATATCTAGTTCAACTCAGTATTGGAAACTGAGTAAAACAGGAGCTTCTCTTCAGTCCAATACACTGTACTGGCTGGGAACAGACGCGAATGCTATTTGCACTGTATATGGCCAGAATAGCACAAGTGTGCTGTTCTTAGCCTGAATGAACACTTGCTGCTAGAACTTGAATCTCAACGTGATTCAACTCCGTTTAGGAAGTTTAATTGAACCCTAGTGCGCCATGCAAGAAAAACACTCTGTTTTAGAGAAAACAGCATTCTTTCACTCTACTGTGTTTCCTATAGGGCACGTACAGAGAGCTAGCTCAGAACAAAAGAACTGTGCTTCCTACACAAACGGGGCATATCTAGTTCAACTCAGTATTGGAAACTGAGTAAAACAGGAGCTTCTCTTCAGTCCAATACACTGTACTGGCTGGGAACAGACGCGAATGCTATTTGCACTGTATATGGCCAGAATAGCACAAGTGTGCTGTTCTTAGCCTGAATGAACACTTGCTGCTAGAACTTGAATCTCAACGTGATTCAACTCCGTTTAGGAAGTTTAATTGAACCCTAGTGCGCCATGCAAGAAAAACACTCTGTTTTAGAGAAAACAGCAATCTTTCACTCTACTGTGTTTCCTATAGGGCACGTACAGTGAGCTAGCTCAGAACAAAAGAACTGTGCTTCCTACACAAACGGGGCATATCTAGTTCAACTCAGTATTGGAAACTGAGTAAAACAGGAGCTTCTCTTCAGTCCAATACACTGTACTGGCTGGGAACAGACGCGAATGCTATTTGCACTGTATATGGCCAGAATAGCACAAGTGTGCTGTTCTTAGCCTGAATGAACACTTGCTGCTAGAACTTGAATCTCAACGTGATTCAACTCCGTTTAGGAAGTTTAATTGAACCCTAGTGCGCCATGCAAGAAAAACACTCTGTTTTAGAGAAAACAGCATTCTTTCACTCTACTGTGTTTCCTATAGGGCACGTACAGTGAGCTAGCTCAGAACAAAAGAACTGTGCTTCCTACACAAACGGGGCATATCTAGTTCAACTCAGTATTGGAAACTGAGTAAAACAGGAGCTTCTCTTCAGTCCAATACACTGTACTGGCTGGGAACAGACGCGAATGCTATTTGCACTGTATATGGCCAGAATAGCACAAGTGTGCTGTTCTTAGCCTGAATGAACACTTGCTGCTAGAACTTGAATCTCAACGTGATTCAACTCCGTTTAGGAAGTTTAATTGAACCCCAGTGCGCCATGCAAGAAAAACACTCTGTTTTAGAGAAAACAGCATTCTTTCACTCTACTGTGTTTCCTATAGGGCACGTACAGTGAGCTAGCTCAGAACAAAAGAACTGTGCTTCCTACACAAACGGGGCATATCTAGTTCAACTCAGTATTGGAAACTGAGTAAAACAGGAGCTTCTCTTCAGTCCAATACACTGTACTGGCTGGGAACAGACGCGAATGCTATTTGCACTGTATATGGCCAGAATAGCACAAGTGTGCTGTTCTTAGCCTGAATGAACACTTGCTGCTAGAACTTGAATCTCAACGTGATTCAACTCCGTTTAGGAAGTTTAATTGAACCCCAGTGTGCCATGCAAGAAAAACACTCTGTTTTAGAGAAAACAGCATTCTTTCACTCTACTGTGTTTCCTATAGGGCACGTACAGTGAGCTAGCTCAGAACAAAAGAACTGTGCTTCCTACACAAACGGGGCATATCTAGTTCAACTCAGTATTGGAAACTGAGTAAAACAGGAGCTTCTCTTCAGTCCAATACACTGTACTGGCTGGGAACAGACGCGAATGCTATTTGCACTGTATATGGCCAGAATAGCACAAGTGTGCTGTTCTTAGCCTGAATGAACACTTGCTGCTAGAACTTGAATCTCAACGTGATTCAACTCCGTTTAGGAAGTTTAATTGAACCCTAGTGCGCCATGCAAGAAAAACACTCTGTTTTAGAGAAAACAGCATTCTTTCACTCTACTGTGTTTCCTATAGGGCACGTACAGAGAGCTAGCTCAGAACAAAAGAACTGTGCTTCCTACACAAACGGGGCATATCTAGTTCAACTCAGTATTGGAAACTGAGTAAAACAGGAGCTTCTCTTCAGTCCAATACACTGTACTGGCTGGGAACAGACGCGAATGCTATTTGCACTGTATATGGCCAGAATAGCACAAGTGTGCTGTTCTTAGCCTGAATGAACACTTGCTGCTAGAACTTGAATCTCAACGTGATTCAACTCCGTTTAGGAAGTTTAATTGAACCCTAGTGCGCCATGCAAGAAAAACACTCTGTTTTAGAGAAAACAGCAATCTTTCACTCTACTGTGTTTCCTATAGGGCACGTACAGTGAGCTAGCTCAGAACAAAAGAACTGTGCTTCCTACACAAACGGGGCATATCTAGTTCAACTCAGTATTGGAAACTGAGTAAAACAGGAGCTTCTCTTCAGTCCAATACACTGTACTGGCTGGGAACAGACGCGAATGCTATTTGCACTGTATATGGCCAGAATAGCACAAGTGTGCTGTTCTTAGCCTGAATGAACACTTGCTGCTAGAACTTGAATCTCAACGTGATTCAACTCCGTTTAGGAAGTTTAATTGAACCCTAGTGCGCCATGCAAGAAAAACACTCTGTTTTAGAGAAAACAGCATTCTTTCACTCTACTGTGTTTCCTATAGGGCACGTACAGTGAGCTAGCTCAGAACAAAAGAACTGTGCTTCCTACACAAACGGGGCATATCTAGTTCAACTCAGTATTGGAAACTGAGTAAAACAGGAGCTTCTCTTCAGTCCAATACACTGTACTGGCTGGGAACAGACGCGAATGCTATTTGCACTGTATATGGCCAGAATAGCACAAGTGTGCTGTTCTTAGCCTGAATGAACACTTGCTGCTAGAACTTGAATCTCAACGTGATTCAACTCCGTTTAGGAAGTTTAATTGAACCCTAGTGCGCCATGCAAGAAAAACACTCTGTTTTAGAGAAAACAGCATTCTTTCACTCTACTGTGTTTCCTATAGGGCACGTACAGTGAGCTAGCTCAGAACAAAAGAACTGTGCTTCCTACACAAACGGGGCATATCTAGTTCAACTCAGTATTGGAAACTGAGTAAAACAGGAGCTTCTCTTCAGTCCAATACACTGTACTGGCTGGGAACAGACGCGAATGCTATTTGCACTGTATATGGCCAGAATAGCACAAGTGTTCTGTTCTTAGCCTGAATGAACACTTGCTGCTAGAACTTGAATCTCAACGTGATTCAACTCCGTTTAGGAAGTTTAATTGAACCCCAGTGCGCCATGCAAGAAAAACACTCTCTTTTAGAGAAAACAGCATTCTTTCACTCTACTGTGTTTCCTATAGGGCACGTACAGTGAGCTAGCTCAGAACAAAAGAACTGTGCTTCCTACACAAACGGGGCATATCTAGTTCAACTCAGTATTGGAAACTGAGTAAAACAGGAGCTTCTCTTCAGTCCAATACACTGTACTGGCTGGGAACAGACGCGAATGCTATTTGCACTGTATATGGCCAGAATAGCACAAGTGTGCTGTTCTTAGCCTGAATGAACACTTGCTGCTAGAACTTGAATCTCAACGTGATTCAACTCCGTTTAGGAAGTTTAATTGAACCCCAGTGCGCCATGCAAGAAAAACACTCTGTTTTAGAGAAAACAGCATTCTTTCACTCTACTGTGTTTCCTATAGGGCACGTACAGTGAGCTAGCTCAGAACAAAAGAACTGTGCTTCCTACACAAACGGGGCATATCTAGTTCAACTCAGTATTGGAAACTGAGTAAAACAGGAGCTTCTCTTCAGTCCAATACACTGTACTGGCTGGGAACAGACGCGAATGCTATTTGCACTGTATATGGCCAGAATAGCACAAGTGTGCTGTTCTTAGCCTGAATGAACACTTGCTGCTAGAACTTGAATCTCAACGTGATTCAACTCCGTTTAGGAAGTTTAATTGAACCCCAGTGTGCCATGCAAGAAAAACACTCTGTTTTAGAGAAAACAGCATTCTTTCACTCTACTGTGTTTCCTATAGGGCACGTACAGTGAGCTAGCTCAGAACAAAAGAACTGTGCTTCCTACACAAACGGGGCATATCTAGTTCAACTCAGTATTGGAAACTGAGTAAAACAGGAGCTTCTCTTCAGTCCAATACACTGTACTGGCTGGGAACAGACGCGAATGCTATTTGCACTGTATATGGCCAGAATAGCACAAGTGTGCTGTTCTTAGCCTGAATGAACACTTGCTGCTAGAACTTGAATCTCAACGTGATTCAACTCCGTTTAGGAAGTTTAATTGAACCCTAGTGCGCCATGCAAGAAAAACACTCTGTTTTAGAGAAAACAGCATTCTTTCACTCTACTGTGTTTCCTATAGGGCACGTATAGTGAGCTAGCTCAGAACAAAAGAACTGTGCTTCCTACACAAACGGGGCATATCTAGTTCAACTCAGTATTGGAAACTGAGTAAAACAGGAGCTTCTCTTCAGTCCAATACACTGTACTGGCTGGGAACAGACGCGAATGCTATTTGCACTGTATATGGCCAGAATAGCACAAGTGTGCTGTTCTTAGCCTGAATGAACACTTGCTGCTAGAACTTGAATCTCAACGTGATTCAACTCCGTTTAGGAAGTTTAATTGAACCCCAGTGTGCCATGCAAGAAAAACACTCTGTTTTAGAGAAAACAGCATTCTTTCACTCTACTGTGTTTCCTATAGGGCACGTACAGTGAGCTAGCTCAGAACAAAAGAACTGTGCTTCCTACACAAACGGGGCATATCTAGTTCAACTCAGTATTGGAAACTGAGTAAAACAGGAGCTTCTCTTCAGTCCAATACACTGTACTGGCTGGGAACAGACGCGAATGCTATTTGCCCTGTATATGGCCAGAATAGCACAAGTGTGCTGTTCTTAGCCTGAATGAACACTTGCTGCTAGAACTTGAATCTCAACGTGATTCAACTCCGTTTAGGAAGTTTAATTGAACCCTAGTGCGCCATGCAAGAAAAACACTCTGTTTTAGAGAAAACAGCATTCTTTCACTCTACTGTGTTTCCTATAAGGCACTTACAGTGAGCTAGCTCAGAACAAATGAACTGTGCTTCCTACACAAACGGGGCATATCTAGTTCAACTCAGTATTGGAAACTGAGTAAAACAGGAGCTTCTCTTCAGTCCAATACACTGTACTGGCTGGGAACAGACGCGAATGCTATTTGCACTGTATATGGCCAGAATAGCACAAGTGTGCTGTTCTTAGCCTGAATGAACACTTGCTGCTAGAACTTGAATCTCAACGTGATTCAACTCCGTTTAGGAAGTTTAATTGAACCCTAGTGCGCCATGCAAGAAAAACACTCTGTTTTAGAGAAAACAGCATTCTTTCACTCTACTGTGTTTCCTATAGGGCACGTACAGTGAGCTAGCTCAGAACAAAAGAACTGTGCTTCCTACACAAACAGGGCATATCTAGTTCAACTCAGTATTGGAAAATGAGTAAAACAGGAGCTTCTCTTCAGTCCAATACACTGTACTGGCTGGGAACAGACGCGAATGCTATTTGCACTGTATATGGCCAGAATAGCACAAGTGTGCTGTTCTTAGCCTGAATGAACACTTGCTGCTAGAACTTGAATCTCAACGTGATTCAACTCCGTTTTGGAAGTTTAATTGAACCCCAGTGTGCCATGCAAGAAAAACACTCCGTTTTAGAGAAAACAGCATTCTTTCACTCTACTGTGTTTCCTATAGGGCACGTACAGTGAGCTAGCTCAGAACAAAAGAACTGTGCTTCCTACACAAACGGGGCATATCTAGTTCAACTCAGTATTGGAAACTGAGTAAAACAGGAGCTTCTCTTCAGTCCAATACACTGTACTGGCTGGGAACAGACGCGAATGCTATTTGCACTGTATATGGCCAGAATAGCACAAGTGTGCTGTTCTTAGCCTGAATGAACACTTGCTGCTAGAACTTGAATCTCAACGTGATTCAACTCCGTTTAGGAAGTTTAATTGAACCCTAGTGCGCCATGCAAGAAAAACACTCTGTTTTAGAGAAAACAGCATTCTTTCACTCTACTGTGTTTCCTATAGGGCACGTACAGTGAGCTAGCTCAGAACAAAAGAACTGTGCTTCCTACACAAACGGGGCATATCTAGTTCAAATCAGTATTGGAAACTGAGTAAAACAGGAGCTTCTCTTCAGTCCAATACACTGTACTGGCTGGGAACAGACGCGAATGCTATTTGCACTGTATATGGCCAGAATAGCACAAGTGTGCTGTTCTTAGCCTGAATGAACACTTGCTGCTAGAACTTGAATCTCAACGTGATTCAACTCCGTTTAGGAAGTTTAATTGAACCCTAGTGCGCCATGCAAGAAAAACACTCTGTTTTAGAGAAAACAGCAATCTTTCACTCTACTGTGTTTCCTATAGGGCACGTACAGTGAGCTAGCTCAGAACAAAAGAACTGTGCTTCCTACACAAACGGGGCATATCTAGTTCAACTCAGTATTGGAAACTGAGTAAAACAGGAGCTTCTCTTCAGTCCAATACACTGTACTGGCTGGGAACAGACGCGAATGCTATTTGCACTGTATATGGCCAGAATAGCACAAGTGTGCTGTTCTTAGCCTGAATGAACACTTGCTGCTGGAACTTGAGTCTCAACGTGATTCAACTCCGTTTAGGAAGTTTAATTGAACCCTAGTGCGCCATGCAAGAAAAACACTCTGTTTTAGAGAAAACAGCATTCTTTCACTCTACTGTGTTTCCATTAGGGCACGTACAGTGAGCTAGCTCAGAACAAAAGAACTGTGCTTCCTACACAAACGGGGCATATCTAGTTCAACTCAGTATTGGAAACTGAGTAAAACAGGAGCTTCTCTTCAGTCCAATACACTGTACTGGCTGGGAACAGACGCGAATGCTATTTGCACTGTATATGGCCAGAATAGCACAAGTGTGCTGTTCTTAGCCTGAATGAACACTTGCTGCTAGAACTTGAATCTCAACGTGATTCAACTCCGTTTAGGAAGTTTAATTGAACCCTAGTGCGCCATGCAAGAAAAACACTCTGTTTTAGAGAAAACAGCATTCTTTCACTCTACTGTGTTTCCTATAGGGCACGTACAGTGAGCTAGCTCAGAACAAAAGAACTGTGCTTCCTACACAAACGGGGCATATCTAGTTCAACTCAGTATTGGAAACTGAGTAAAACAGGAGCTTCTCTTCAGTCCAATACACTGTACTGGCTGGGAACAGACGCGAATGCTATTTGCACTGTATATGGCCAGAAGAGCACAAGTGTGCTGTTCTTAGCTTGAATGAACACTTGCTGCTAGAACTTGAATCTCAACGTGATTCAACTCCGTTTAGGAAGTTTAATTGAACCCTAGTGCGCCATGCAAGAAAAACACTCTGTTTTAGAGAAAACAGCATTCTTTCACTCTACTGTGTTTCCTATAGGGCACGTACAGTGAGCTAGCTCAGAACAAAAGAACTGTGCTTCCTACACAAACGGGGCATATCTAGTTCAACTCAGTATTGGAAACTGAGTAAAACAGGAGCTTCTCTTCAGTCCAATACACTGTACTGGCTGGGAACAGACGCGAATGCTATTTGCACTGTATATGGCCAGAATAGCACAAGTGTGCTGTTCTTAGCCTGAATGAACACTTGCTGCTAGAACTTGAATCTCAACGTGATTCAACTCCGTTTTGGAAGTTTAATTGAACCCCAGTGTGCCATGCAAGAAAAACACTCTGTTTTAGAGAAAACAGCATTCTTTCACTCTACTGTGTTTCCTATAGGGCACGTACAGTGAGCTAGCTCAGAACAAAAGAACTGTGCTTCCTACACAAACGGGGCATATCTAGTTCAACTCAGTATTGGAAACTGAGTAAAACAGGAGCTTCTCTTCAGTCCAATACACTGTACTGGCTGGGAACAGACGCGAATGCTATTTGCACTGTATATGGCCAGAATAGCACAAGTGTGCTGTTCTTAGCCTGAATGAACACTTGCTGCTAGAACTTGAATCTCAACGTGATTCAACTCCGTTTAGGAAGTTTAATTGAACCCTAGTGCGCCATGCAAGAAAAACACTCTGTTTTAGAGAAAACAGCATTCTTTCACTCTACTGTGTTTCCTATAGGGCACGTACAGTGAGCTAGCTCAGAACAAAAGAACTGTGCTTCCTACACAAACGGGGCATATCTAGTTCAACTCAGTATTGGAAACTGAGTAAAACAGGAGCTTCTCTTCAGTCCAATACACTGTACTGGCTGGGAACAGACGCGAATGCTATTTGCACTGTATATGGCCAGAAGAGCACAAGTGTGCTGTTCTTAGCCTGAATGAACACTTGCTGCTAGAACTTGAATCTCAACGTGATTCAACTCCGTTTAGGAAGTTTAATTGAACCCTAGTGCGCCATGCAAGAAAAACACTCTGTTTTAGAGAAAACAGCATTCTTTCACTCTACTGTGTTTCCTATAGGGCACGTACAGTGAGCTAGCTCAGAACAAAAGAACTGTGCTTCCTACACAAACGGGGCATATCTAGTTCAACTCAGTATTGGAAACTGAGTAAAACAGGAGCTTCTCTTCAGTCCAATACACTGTACTGGCTGGGAACAGACGCGAATGCTATTTGCACTGTATATGGCCAGAATAGCACAAGTGTGCTGTTCTTAGCCTGAATGAACACTTGCTGCTAGAACTTGAATCTCAACGTGATTCAACTCCGTTTAGGAAGTTTAATTGAACCCTAGTGCGCCATGCAAGAAAAACACTCTGTTTTAGAGAAAACAGCATTCTTTCACTCTACTGTGTTTCCTATAGGGCACGTACAGTGAGCTAGCTCAGAACAAAAGAACTGTGCTTCCTACACAAACGGGGCATATCTAGTTCAACTCAGTATTGGAAACTGAGTAAAACAGGAGCTTCTCTTCAGTCCAATACACTGTACTGGCTGGGAACAGACGCGAATGCTATTTGCACTGTATATGGCCAGAAGAGCACAAGTGTGCTGTTCTTAGCCTGAATGAACACTTGCTGCTAGAACTTGAATCTCAACGTGATTCAACTCCGTTTAGGAAGTTTAATTGAACCCTAGTGCGCCATGCAAGAAAAACACTCTGTTTTAGAGAAAACAGCATTCTTTCACTCTACTGTGTTTCCTATAGGGCACGTACAGTGAGCTAGCTCAGAACAAAAGAACTGTGCTTCCTACACAAACGGGGCATATCTAGTTCAACTCAGTATTGGAAACTGAGTAAAACAGGAGCTTCTCTTCAGTCCAATACACTGTACTGGCTGGGAACAGACGCGAATGCTATTTGCACTGTATATGGCCAGAATAGCACAAGTGTGCTGTTCTTAGCCTGAATGAACACTTGCTGCTAGAACTTGAATCTCAACGTGATTCAACTCCGTTTTGGAAGTTTAATTGAACCCCAGTGTGCCATGCAAGAAAAACACTCTGTTTTAGAGAAAACAGCATTCTTTCACTCTACTGTGTTTCCTATAGGGCACGTACAGTGAGCTAGCTCAGAACAAAAGAACTGTGCTTCCTACACAAACGGGGCATATCTAGTTCAACTCAGTATTGGAAACTGAGTAAAACAGGAGCTTCTCTTCAGTCCAATACACTGTACTGGCTGGGAACAGACGCGAATGCTATTTGCACTGTATATGGCCAGAATAGCACAAGTGTGCTGTTCTTAGCCTGAATGAACACTTGCTGCTAGAACTTGAATCTCAACGTGATTCAACTCCGTTTAGGAAGTTTAATTGAACCCTAGTGCGCCATGCAAGAAAAACACTCTGTTTTAGAGAAAACAGCATTCTTTCACTCTACTGTGTTTCCTATAGGGCACGTACAGTGAGCTAGCTCAGAACAAAAGAACTGTGCTTCCTACACAAACGGGGCATATCTAGTTCAACTCAGTATTGGAAACTGAGTAAAACAGGAGCTTCTCTTCAGTCCAATACACTGTACTGGCTGGGAACAGACGCGAATGCTATTTGCACTGTATATGGCCAGAATAGCACAAGTGTGCTGTTCTTAGCCTGAATGAACACTTGCTGCTAGAACTTGAATCTCAACGTGATTCAACTCCGTTTAGGAAGTTTAATTGAACCCTAGTGCGCCATGCAAGAAAAACACTCTGTTTTAGAGAAAACAGCATTCTTTCACTCTACTGTGTTTCCTATAGGGCACGTACAGTGAGCTAGCTCAGAACAAAAGAACTGTGCTTCCTACACAAACGGGGCATATCTAGTTCAAATCAGTATTGGAAACTGAGTAAAACAGGAGCTTCTCTTCAGTCCAATACACTGTACTGGCTGGGAACAGACGCGAATGCTATTTGCACTGTATATGGCCAGAATAGCACAAGTGTGCTGTTCTTAGCCTGAATGAACACTTGCTGCTAGAACTTGAATCTCAACGTGATTCAACTCCGTTTAGGAAGTTTAATTGAACCCTAGTGCGCCATGCAAGAAAAACACTCTGTTTTAGAGAAAACAGCATTCTTTCACTCTACTGTGTTTCCTATAGGGCACGTACAGTGAGCTAGCTCAGAACAAAAGAACTGTGCTTCCTACACAAACGGGGCATATCTAGTTCAACTCAGTATTGGAAACTGAGTAAAACAGGAGCTTCTCTTCAGTCCAATACACTGTACTGGCTGGGAACAGACGCGAATGCTATTTGCACTGTATATGGCCAGAATAGCACAAGTGTGCTGTTCTTAGCCTGAATGAACACTTGCTGCTAGAACTTGAATCTCAACGTGATTCAACTCCGTTTAGGAAGTTTAATTGAACCCTAGTGCGCCATGCAAGAAAAACACTCTGTTTTAGAGAAAACAGCATTCTTTCACTCTACTGTGTTTCCTATAGGGCACGTACAGTGAGCTAGCTCAGAACAAAAGAACTGTGCTTCCTACACAAACGGGGCATATCTAGTTCAACTCAGTATTGGAAACTGAGTAAAACAGGAGCTTCTCTTCAGTCCAATACACTGTACTGGCTGGGAACAGACGCGAATGCTATTTGCACTGTATATGGCCAGAATAGCACAAGTGTGCTGTTCTTAGCCTGAATGAACACTTGCTGCTAGAACTTGAATCTCAACGTGATTCAACTCCGTTTAGGAAGTTTAATTGAACCCTAGTGCGCCATGCAAGAAAAACACTCTGTTTTAGAGAAAACAGCATTCTTTCACTCTACTGTGTTTCCTATAGGGCACGTACAGTGAGCTAGCTCAGAACAAAAGAACTGTGCTTCCTACACAAACGGGGCATATCTAGTTCAACTCAGTATTGGAAACTGAGTAAAACAGGAGCTTCTCTTCAGTCCAATACACTGTACTGGCTGGGAACAGACGCGAATGCTATTTGCACTGTATATGGCCAGAATAGCACAAGTGTGCTGTTCTTAGCCTGAATGAACACTTGCTGCTAGAACTTGAATCTCAACGTGATTCAACTCCGTTTAGGAAGTTTAATTGAACCCTAGTGCGCCATGCAAGAAAAACACTCTGTTTTAGAGAAAACAGCATTCTTTCACTCTACTGTGTTTCCTATAGGGCACGTACAGTGAGCTAGCTCAGAACAAAAGAACTGTGCTTCCTACACAAACGGGGCATATCTAATTCAACTCAGTATTGGAAACTGAGTAAAACAGGAGCTTCTCTTCAGTCCAATACACTGTACTGGCTGGGAACAGACCCGAATGCTATTTGCACTGTATATGGCCAGAATAGCACAAGTGTGCTGTTCTTAGCCTGAATGAACACTTGCTGCTAGAACTTGAATCTCAACGTGATTCAACTCCGTTTTGGAAGTTTAATTGAACCCCAGTGTGCCATGCAAGAAAAACACTCTGTTTTAGAGAAAACAGCATTCTTTCACTCTACTGTGTTTCCTATAGGGCACGTACAGTGAGCTAGCTCAGAACAAAAGAACTGTGCTTCCTACACAAACGGGGCATATCTAGTTCAACTCAGTATTGGAAACTGAGTAAAACAGGAGCTTCTCTTCAGTCCAATACACTGTACTGGCTGGGAACAGACGCGAATGCTATTTGCACTGTATATGGCCAGAATAGCACAAGTGTGCTGTTCTTAGCCTGAATGAACACTTGCTGCTAGAACATGAATCTCAACGTGATTCAACTCCGTTTAGGAAGTTTAATTGAACCCTAGTGCGCCATGCAAGAAAAACACTCTGTTTTAGAGAAAACAGCATTCTTTCACTCTACTGTGTTTCCTATAGGGCACGTACAGTGAGCTAGCTCAGAACAAAAGAACTGTGCTTCCTACACAAACGGGGCATATCTAGTTCAACTCAGTATTGGAAACTGAGTAAAACAGGAGCTTCTCTTCAGTCCAATACACTGTACTGGCTGGGAACAGACGCGAATGCTATTTGCACTGTATATGGCCAGAATAGCACAAGTGTGCTGTTCTTAGCCTGAATGAACACTTGCTGCTAGAACTTGAATCTCAACGTGATTCAACTCCGTTTAGGAAGTTTAATTGAACCCTAGTGCGCCATGCAAGAAAAACACTCTGTTTTAGAGAAAACAGCATTCTTTCACTCTACTGTGTTTCCTATAGGGCACGTACAGTGAGCTAGCTCAGAACAAAAGAACTGTGCTTCCTACACAAACGGGGCATATCTAGTTCAACTCAGTATTGGAAACTGAGTAAAACAGGAGCTTCTCTTCAGTCCAATACACTGTACTGGCTGGGAACAGACGCGAATGCTATTTGCACTGTATATGGCCAGAATAGCACAAGTGTGCTGTTCTTAGCCTGAATGAACACTTGCTGCTAGAACTTGAATCTCAACGTGATTCAACTCCGTTTAGGAAGTTTAATTGAACCCTAGTGCGCCATGCAAGAAAAACACTCTGTTTTAGAGAAAACAGCATTCTTTCACTCTACTGTGTTTCCTATAGGGCACGTACAGTGAGCTAGCTCAGAACAAAAGAACTGTGCTTCCTACACAAACGGGGCATATCTAGTTCAACTCAGTATTGGAAACTGAGTAAAACAGGAGCTTCTCTTCAGTCCAATACACTGTACTGGCTGGGAACAGACGCGAATGCTATTTGCACTGTATATGGCCAGAAGAGCACAAGTGTGCTGTTCTTAGCCTGAATGAACACTTGCTGCTAGAACTTGAATCTCAACGTGATTCAACTCCGTTTAGGAAGTTTAATTGAACCCTAGTGCGCCATGCAAGAAAAACACTCTGTTTTAGAGAAAACAGCATTCTTTCACTCTACTGTGTTTCCTATAGGGCACGTACAGTGAGCTAGCTCAGAACAAAAGAACTGTGCTTCCTACACAAACGGGGCATATCTAATTCAACTCAGTATTGGAAACTGAGTAAAACAGGAGCTTCTCTTCAGTCCAATACACTGTACTGGCTGGGAACAGACCTGAATGCTATTTGCACTGTATATGGCCAGAATAGCACAAGTGTGCTGTTCTTAGCCTGAATGAACACTTGCTGCTAGAACTTGAATCTCAACGTGATTCAACTCCGTTTTGGAAGTTTAATTGAACCCCAGTGTGCCATGCAAGAAAAACACTCTGTTTTAGAGAAAACAGCATTCTTTCACTCTACTGTGTTTCCTATAGGGCACGTACAGTGAGCTAGCTCAGAACAAAAGAACTGTGCTTCCTACACAAACGGGGCATATCTAGTTCAACTCAGTATTGGAAACTGAGTAAAACAGGAGCTTCTCTTCAGTCCAATACACTGTACTGGCTGGGAACAGACGCGAATGCTATTTGCACTGTATATGGCCAGAATAGCACAAGTGTGCTGTTCTTAGCCTGAATGAACACTTGCTGCTAGAACTTGAATCTCAACGTGATTCAACTCCGTTTAGGAAGTTTAATTGAACCCTAGTGCGCCATGCAAGAAAAACACTCTGTTTTAGAGAAAACAGCAATCTTTCACTCTACTGTGTTTCCTATAGGGCACGTACAGTGAGCTAGCTCAGAACAAAAGAACTGTGCTTCCTACACAAACGGGGCATATCTAGTTCAACTCAGTATTGGAAACTGAGTAAAACAGGAGCTTCTCTTCAGTCCAATACACTGTACTGGCTGGGAACAGACGCGAATGCTATTTGCACTGTATATGGCCAGAATAGCACAAGTGTGCTGTTCTTAGCCTGAATGAACACTTGCTGCTAGAACTTGAATCTCAACGTGATTCAACTCCGTTTAGGAAGTTTAATTGAACCCTAGTGCGCCATGCAAGAAAAACACTCTGTTTTAGAGAAAACAGCATTCTTTCACTCTACTGTGTTTCCTATAGGGCACGTACAGTGAGCTAGCTCAGAACAAAAGAACTGTGCTTCCTACACAAACGGGGCATATCTAGTTCAAATCAGTATTGGAAACTGAGTAAAACAGGAGCTTCTCTTCAGTCCAATACACTGTACTGGCTGGGAACAGACGCGAATGCTATTTGCACTGTATATGGCCAGAATAGCACAAGTGTGCTGTTCTTAGCCTGAATGAACACTTGCTGCTAGAACTTGAATCTCAACGTGATTCAACTCCGTTTAGGAAGTTTAATTGAACCCTAGTGCACCATGCAAGAAAAACACTCTGTTTTAGAGAAAACAGCAATCTTTCACTCTACTGTGTTTCCTATAGGGCACGTACAGTGAGCTAGCTCAGAACAAAAGAACTGTGCTTCCTACACAAACGGGGCATATCTAGTTCAACTCAGTATTGGAAACTGAGTAAAACAGGAGCTTCTCTTCAGTCCAATACACTGTACTGGCTGGGAACAGACGCGAATGCTATTTGCACTGTATATGGCCAGAAGAGCACAAGTGTGCTGTTCTTAGCCTGAATGAACACTTGCTGCTAGAACTTGAATCTCAACGTGATTCAACTCCGTTTAGGAAGTTTAATTGAACCCTAGTGCGCCATGCAAGAAAAACACTCTGTTTTAGAGAAAACAGCATTCTTTCACTCTACTGTGTTTCCTATAGGGCACGTACAGTGAGCTAGCTCAGAACAAAAGAACTGTGCTTCCTACACAAACGGGGCATATCTAGTTCAACTCAGTATTGGAAACTGAGTAAAACAGGAGCTTCTCTTCAGTCCAATACACTGTACTGGCTGGGAACAGACGCGAATGCTATTTGCACTGTATATGGCCAGAATAGCACAAGTGTGCTGTTCTTAGCCTGAATGAACACTTGCTGCTAGAACTTGAATCTCAACGTGATTCAACTCCGTTTAGGAAGTTTAATTGAACCCTAGTGCGCCATGCAAGAAAAACACTCTGTTTTAGAGAAAACAGCATTCTTTCACTCTACTGTGTTTCCTATAGGGCACGTACAGTGAGCTAGCTCAGAACAAAAGAACTGTGCTTCCTACACAAACGGGGCATATCTAGTTCAAATCAGTATTGGAAACTGAGTAAAACAGGAGCTTCTCTTCAGTCCAATACACTGTACTGGCTGGGAACAGACGCGAATGCTATTTGCACTGTATATGGCCAGAATAGCACAAGTGTGCTGTTCTTAGCCTGAATGAACACTTGCTGCTAGAACTTGAATCTCAACGTGATTCAACTCCGTTTAGGAAGTTTAATTGAACCCTAGTGCGCCATGCAAGAAAAACACTCTGTTTTAGAGAAAACAGCAATCTTTCACTCTACTGTGTTTCCTATAGGGCACGTACAGTGAGCTAGCTCAGAACAAAAGAACTGTGCTTCCTACACAAACGGGGCATATCTAGTTCAACTCAGTATTGGAAACTGAGTAAAACAGGAGCTTCTCTTCAGTCCAATACACTGTACTGGCTGGGAACAGACGCGAATGCTATTTGCACTGTATATGGCCAGAATAGCACAAGTGTGCTGTTCTTAGCCTGAATGAACACTTGCTGCTGGAACTTGAGTCTCAACGTGATTCAACTCCGTTTAGGAAGTTTAATTGAACCCTAGTGCGCCATGCAAGAAAAACACTCTGTTTTAGAGAAAACAGCATTCTTTCACTCTACTGTGTTTCCATTAGGGCACGTACAGTGAGCTAGCTCAGAACAAAAGAACTGTGCTTCCTACACAAACGGGGCATATCTAGTTCAACTCAGTATTGGAAACTGAGTAAAACAGGAGCTTCTCTTCAGTCCAATACACTGTACTGGCTGGGAACAGACGCGAATGCTATTTGCACTGTATATGGCCAGAATAGCACAAGTGTGCTGTTCTTAGCCTGAATGAACACTTGCTGCTAGAACTTGAATCTCAACGTGATTCAACTCCGTTTTGGAAGTTTAATTGAACCCCAGTGTGCCATGCAAGAAAAACACTCTGTTTTAGAGAAAACAGCATTCTTTCACTCTACTGTGTTTCCTATAGGGCACGTACAGTGAGCTAGCTCAGAACAAAAGAATTGTGCTTCCTACACAAACGGGGCATATCTAGTTCAACTCAGTATTGGAAACTGAGTAAAACAGGAGCTTCTCTTCAGTCCAATACACTGTACTGGCTGGGAACAGACGCGAATGCTATTTGCACTGTATATGGCCAGAATAGCACAAGTGTGCTGTTCTTAGCCTGAATGAACACTTGCTGCTAGAACTTGAATCTCAACGTGATTCAACTCCGTTTAGGAAGTTTAATTGAACCCTAGTGCGCCATGCAAGAAAAACACTCTGTTTTAGAGAAAACAGCAATCTTTCACTCTACTGTGTTTCCTATAGGGCACGTACAGTGAGCTAGCTCAGAACAAAAGAACTGTGCTTCCTACACAAACGGGGCATATCTAGTTCAACTCAGTATTGGAAACTGAGTAAAACAGGAGCTTCTCTTCAGTCCAATACACTGTACTGGCTGGGAACAGACGCGAATGCTATTTGCACTGTATATGGCCAGAATAGCACAAGTGTGCTGTTCTTAGCCTGAATGAACACTTGCTGCTAGAACTTGAATCTCAACGTGATTCAACTCCGTTTAGGAAGTTTAATTGAACCCTAGTGCGCCATGCAATAAAAACACTCTGTTTTAGAGAAAACAGCATTCTTTCAAACTACTGTGTTTCCTATAGGGCACGTACAGTGAGCTAGCTCAGAACAAAAGAACTGTGCTTCCTACACAAACGGGGCATATCTAGTTCAACTCAGTATTGGAAACTGAGTAAAACAGGAGCTTCTCTTCAGTCCAATACACTGTACTGGCTGGGAACAGACGCGAATGCTATTTGCACTGTATATGGCCAGAATAGCACAAGTGTGCTGTTCTTAGCCTGAATGAACACTTGCTGCTAGAACTTGAATCTCAACGTGATTCAACTCCGTTTAGGAAGTTTAATTGAACCCTAGTGCGCCATGCAAGAAAAACACTCTGTTTTAGAGAAAACAGCATTCTTTCACTCTACTGTGTTTCCTATAGGGCACGTACAGTGAGCTAGCTCAGAACAAAAGAACTGTGCTTCCTACACAAACGGGGCATATCTAGTTCAACTCAGTATTGGAAACTGAGTAAAACAGGAGCTTCTCTTCAGTCCAATACACTGTACTGGCTGGGAACAGACGCGAATGCTATTTGCACTGTATATGGCCAGAATAGCACAAGTGTGCTGTTCTTAGCCTGAATGAACACTTGCTGCTAGAACTTGAATCTCAACGTGATTCAACTCCGTTTAGGAAGTTTAATTGAACCCTAGTGCGCCATGCAAGAAAAACACTCTGTTTTAGAGAAAACAGCATTCTTTCACTCTACTGTTTTTCCTATAGGGCCCGTAAGTGAGCTAGCTCAGAACAAAAGAACTGTGCTTCCTACACAAACGGGGCATATCTAGTTCAACTCAGTATTGGAAACTGAGTAAAACAGGAGCTTCTCTTCAGTCCAATACACTGTACTGGCTGGGAACAGACGCGAATGCTATTTGCACTGTATATGGCCAGAATAGCACAAGTGTGCTGTTCTTAGCCTGAATGAACACTTGCTGCTAGAACTTGAATCTCAACGTGATTCAACTCCGTTTAGGAAGTTTAATTGAACCCTAGTGCGCCATGCAAGAAAAACACTCTGTTTTAGAGAAAACAGCATTCTTTCACTCTACTGTGTTTCCTATAGGGCACGTACAGTGAGCTAGCTCAGAACAAAAGAACTGTGCTTCCTACACAAACGGGGCATATCTAGTTCAACTCAGTATTGGAAACTGAGTAAAACAGGAGCTTCTCTTCAGTCCAATACACTGTACTGGCTGGGAACAGACGCGAATGCTATTTGCACTGTATATGGCCAGAATAGCACAAGTGTGCTGTTCTTAGCCTGAATGAACACTTGCTGCTAGAACTTGAATCTCAACGTGATTCAACTCCGTTTAGGAAGTTTAATTGAACCCTAGTGCGCCATGCAAGAAAAACACTCTGTTTTAGAGAAAACAGCAATCTTTCACTCTACTGTGTTTCCTATAGGGCACGTACAGTGAGCTAGCTCAGAACAAAAGAACCGTGCTTCCTACACAAACGGGGCATATCTAGTTCAACTCAGTATTGGAAACTGAGTAAAACAGGAGCTTCTCTTCAGTCCAATACACTGTACTGGCTGGGAACAGACGCGAATGCTATTTGCACTGTATATGGCCAGAAAAGCACAAGTGTGCTGTTCTTAGCCTGAATGAACACTTGCTGCTAGAACTTGAATCTCAACGTGATTCAACTCCGTTTAGGAAGTTTAATTGAACCCTAGTGCGCCATGCAAGAAAAACACTCTGTTTTAGAGAAAACAGCATTCTTTCACTCTACTGTGTTTCCTATAGGGCACGTACAGTGAGCTAGCTCAGAACAAAAGAACTGTGCTTCCTACACAAACGGGGCATATCTAGTTCAACTCAGTATTGGAAACTGAGTAAAACAGGAGCTTCTCTTCAGTCCAATACACTGTACTGGCTGGGAACAGACGCGAATGCTATTTGCACTGTATATGGCCAGAATAGCACAAGTGTGCTGTTCTTAGCCTGAATGAACACTTGCTGCTAGAACTTGAATCTCAACGTGATTCAACTCCGTTTAGGAAGTTTAATTGAACCCTAGTGCGCCATGCAAGAAAAACACTCTGTTTTAGAGAAAACAGCAATCTTTCACTCTACTGTGTTTCCTATAGGGCACGTACAGTGAGCTAGCTCAGAACAAAAGAACCGTGCTTCCTACACAAACGGGGCATATCTAGTTCAACTCAGTATTGGAAACTGAGTAAAACAGGAGCTTCTCTTCAGTCCAATACACTGTACTGGCTGGGAACAGACGCGAATGCTATTTGCACTGTATATGGCCAGAAAAGCACAAGTGTGCTGTTCTTAGCCTGAATGAACACTTGCTGCTAGAACTTGAATCTCAACGTGATTCAACTCCGTTTAGGAAGTTTAATTGAACCCTAGTGCGCCATGCAAGAAAAACACTCTGTTTTAGAGAAAACAGCATTCTTTCACTCTACTGTGTTTCCTATAGGGCACGTACAGTGAGCTAGCTCAGAACAAAAGAACTGTGCTTCCTACACAAACGGGGCATATCTAGTTCAACTCAGTATTGGAAACTGAGTAAAACAGGAGCTTCTCTTCAGTCCAAAACACTGTACTGGCTGGGAACAGACGCGAATGCTATTTGCACTGTATATGGCCAGAATAGCACAAGTGTGCTGTTCTTAGCCTGAATGAACACTTGCTGCTAGAACTTGAATCTCAACGTGATTCAACTCCGTTTAGGAAGTTTAATTGAACCCTAGTGCGCCATGCAAGAAAAACAGTCTGTTTTAGAGAAAACAGCATTCTTTCACTCTACTGTGTTTCCTATAGGGCCCGTAAGTGAGCTAGCTCAGAACAAAAGAACTGTGCTTCCTACACAAACGGGGCTTATCTAGTTCAACTCAGTATTGGAAACTGAGTAAAACAGGAGCTTCTCTTCAGTCCAATACACTATACTGGCTGGGAACAGACGCGAATGCTATTTGCACTGTATATGGCCAGAATAGCACAAGTGTGCTGTTCTTAGCCTGAATGAACACTTGCTGCTAGAACTTGAATCTCAACGTGATTCAACTCCGTTTAGGAAGTTTAATTGAACCCTAGTGTGCCATGCAAGAAAAACACTCTGTTTTAGAGAAAACAGCATTCTTTCACTCTACTGTGTTTCCTATAGGGCACGTATAGTGAGCTAGCTCAGAATAAAAGAACTGTGCTTCCTACACAAACGGGGCATATCTAGTTCAACTCAGTATTGGAAACTGAGTAAAACAGGAGCTTCTCTTCAGTCCAATACACTGTACTGGCTGGGAACAGACGCGAATGCTATTTGCACTGTATATGGCCAGAATAGCACAAGTGTGCTGTTCTTAGCCTGAATGAACACTTGCTGCTAGAACTTGAATCTCAACGTGATTCAACTCCGTTTAGGAAGTTTAATTGAACCCTAGTGCGCCATGCAAGAAAAACACTCTGTTTTAGAGAAAACAGCATTCTTTCACTCTACTGTGTTTCCTATAGGGCACGTACAGTGAGCTAGCTCAGAACAAAAGAACTGTGCTTCCTACACAAACGGGGCATATCTAGTTCAACTCAGTATTGGAAACTGAGTAAAACAGGAGCTTCTCTTCAGTCCAATACACTGTACTGGCTGGGAACAGACGCGAATGCTATTTGCACTGTATATGGCCAGAATAGCACAAGTGTGCTGTTCTTAGCCTGAATGAACACTTGCTGCTAGAACTTGAATCTCAACGTGATTCAACTCCGTTTTGGAAGTTTAATTGAACCCCAGTGTGCCATGCAAGAAAAACACTCTGTTTTAGAGAAAACAGCATTCTTTCACTCTACTGTGTTTCCTATAGGGCACGTACAGTGAGCTAGCTCAGAACAAAAGAACTGTGCTTCCTACACAAACGGGGCATATCTAGTTCAACTCAGTATTGGAAACTGAGTAAAACAGGAGCTTCTCTTCAGTCCAATACACTGTACTGGCTGGGAACAGACGCGAATGCTATTTGCACTGTATATGGCCAGAATAGCACAAGTGTGCTGTTCTTAGCCTGAATGAACACTTGCTGCTAGAACTTGAATCTCAACGTGATTCAACTCCGTTTAGGAAGTTTAATTGAACCCTAGTGCGCCATGCAAGAAAAACACTCTGTTTTAGAGAAAACAGCAATCTTTCACTCTACTGTGTTTCCTATAGGGCACGTACAGTGAGCTAGCTCAGAACAAAAGAACTGTGCTTCCTACACAAACGGGGCATATCTAGTTCAACTCAGTATTGGAAACTGAGTAAAACAGGAGCTTCTCTTCAGTCCAATACACTGTACTGCTTGGGAACAGACGCGAATGCTATTTGCACTGTATATGGCCAGAATAGCACAAGTGTGCTGTTCTTAGCCTGAATGAACACTTGCTGCTAGAACTTGAATCTCAACGTGATTCAACTCCGTTTAGGAAGTTTAATTGAACCCTAGTGCGCCATGCAAGAAAAACACTCTGTTTTAGAGAAAACAGCATTCTTTCACTCTACTGTGTTTCCTATAGGGCAGGTACAGTGAGCTAGCTCAGAACAAAAGAACTGTGCTTCCTACACAAACGGGGCATATCTAGTTCAACTCAGTATTGGAAACTGAGTAAAACAGGAGCTTCTCTTCAGTCCAATACACTGTACTGGCTGGGAACAGACGCGAATGCTATTTGCACTGTATATGGCCAGAATAGCACAAGTGTGCTGTTCTTAGCCTGAATGAACACTTGCTGCTAGAACTTGAATCTCAACGTGATTCAACTCCGTTTAGGAAGTTTAATTGAACCCTAGTGCGCCATGCAAGAAAAACACTCTGTTTTAGAGAAAACAGCAATCTTTCACTCTACTGTGTTTCCTATAGGGCACGTACAGTGAGCTAGCTCAGAACAAAAGAACTGTGCTTCCTACACAAACGGGGCATATCTAGTTCAACTCAGTATTGGAAACTGAGTAAAACAGGAGCTTCTCTTCAGTCCAATACACTGTACTGGCTGGGAACAGACGCGAATGCTATTTGCACTGTATATGGCCAGAAGAGCACAAGTGTGCTGTTCTTAGCCTGAATGAACACTTGCTGCTAGAACTTGAATCTCAACGTGATTCAACTCCGTTTAGGAAGTTTAATTGAACCCTAGTGCGCCATGCAAGAAAAACACTCTGTTTTAGAGAAAACAGCATTCTTTCACTCTACTGTGTTTCTTATAGGATCAATACAGTGACCTAGCTCAGAACAAAAGAACTGTGCTTCCTACACAAACGGGGCATATCTAGTTCAACTCAGTATTGGAAACTGAGTAAAACAGGAGCTTCTCTTCAGTCCAATACACTGTACTGGCTGGGAACAGACGCGAATGCTATTTGCACTGTATATGGCCAGAATAGCACAAGTGTGCTGTTCTTAGCCTGAATGAACACTTGCTGCTAGAACTTGAATCTCAACGTGATTCAACTCCGTTTAGGAAGTTTAATTGAACCCTAGTGCGCCATGCAAGAAAAACACTCTGTTTTAGAGAAAACAGCATTCTTTCACTCTACTGTGTTTCCTATAGGGCACGTACAGTGAGCTAGCTCAGAACAAAAGAACTGTGCTTCCTACACAAACGGGGCATATCTAGTTCAACTCAGTATTGGAAACTGAGTAAAACAGGAGCTTCTCTTCAGTCCAATACACTGTACTGGCTGGGAACAGACGCGAATGCTATTTGCACTGTATATGGCCAGAATAGCACAAGTGTGCTGTTCTTAGCCTGAATGAACACTTGCTGCTAGAACTTGAATCTCAACGTGATTCAACTCCGTTTTGGAAGTTTAATTGAACCCCAGTGTGCCATGCAAGAAAAACACTCTGTTTTAGAGAAAACAGCATTCTTTCACTCTACTGTGTTTCCTATAGGGCACGTACAGTGAGCTAGCTCAGAACAAAAGAACTGTGCTTCCTACACAAACGGGGCATATCTAGTTCAACTCAGTATTGGAAACTGAGTAAAACAGGAGCTTCTCTTCAGTCCAATACACTGTACTGGCTGGGAACAGACGCGAATGCTATTTGCACTGTATATGGCCAGAATAGCACAAGTGTGCTGTTCTTAGCCTGAATGAACACTTGCTGCTAGAACTTGAATCTCAACGTGATTCAACTCCGTTTAGGAAGTTTAATTGAACCCTAGTGCGCCATGCAAGAAAAACACTCTGTTTTAGAGAAAACAGCATTCTTTCACTCTACTGTGTTTCCTATAGGGCACGTATAGTGAGCTAGCTCAGAACAAAAGAACTGTGCTTCCTACACAAACGGGGCATATCTAGTTCAACTCAGTATTGGAAACTGAGTAAAACAGGAGCTTCTCTTCAGTCCAATACACTGTACTGGCTGGGAACAGACGCGAATGCTATTTGCACTGTATATGGCCAGAATAGCACAAGTGTGCTGTTCTTAGCCTGAATGAACACTTGCTGCTAGAACTTGAATCTCAACGTGATTCAACTCCGTTTAGGAAGTTTAATTGAACCCCAGTGTGCCATGCAAGAAAAACACTCTGTTTTAGAGAAAACAGCATTCTTTCACTCTACTGTGTTTCCTATAGGGCACGTACAGTGAGCTAGCTCAGAACAAAAGAACTGTGCTTCCTACACAAACGGGGCATATCTAGTTCAACTCAGTATTGGAAACTGAGTAAAACAGGAGCTTCTCTTCAGTCCAATACACTGTACTGGCTGGGAACAGACGCGAATGCTATTTGCCCTGTATATGGCCAGAATAGCACAAGTGTGCTGTTCTTAGCCTGAATGAACACTTGCTGCTAGAACTTGAATCTCAACGTGATTCAACTCCGTTTAGGAAGTTTAATTGAACCCTAGTGCGCCATGCAAGAAAAACACTCTGTTTTAGAGAAAACAGCATTCTTTCACTCTACTGTGTTTCCTATAAGGCACTTACAGTGAGCTAGCTCAGAACAAATGAACTGTGCTTCCTACACAAACGGGGCATATCTAGTTCAACTCAGTATTGGAAACTGAGTAAAACAGGAGCTTCTCTTCAGTCCAATACACTGTACTGGCTGGGAACAGACGCGAATGCTATTTGCACTGTATATGGCCAGAATAGCACAAGTGTGCTGTTCTTAGCCTGAATGAACACTTGCTGATAGAACTTGAATCTCAACGTGATTCAACTCCGTTTTGGAAGTTTAATTGAACCCCAGTGTGCCATGCAAGAAAAACACTCTGTTTTAGAGAAAACAGCATTCTTTCACTCTACTGTGTTTCCTATAGGGCACGTACAGTGAGCTAGCTCAGAACAAAAGAACTGTGCTTCCTACACAAACGGGGCATATCTAGTTCAACTCAGTATTGGAAACTGAGTAAAACAGGAGCTTCTCTTCAGTCCAATACACTGTACTGGCTGGGAACAGACGCGAATGCTATTTGCACTGTATATGGCCAGAATAGCACAAGTGTGCTGTTCTTAGCCTGAATGAACACTTGCTGCTAGAACTTGAATCTCAACGTGATTCAACTCCGTTTAGGAAGTTTAATTGAACCCTAGTGCGCCATGCAAGAAAAACACTCTGTTTTAGAGAAAACAGCATTCTTTCACTCTACTGTGTTTCCTATAGGGCACGTACAGTGAGCTAGCTCATAACAAAAGAACTGTGCTTCCTACACAAACGGGGCATATCTAGTTCAACTCAGTATTGGAAACTGAGTAAAACAGGAGCTTCTCTTCAGTCCAATACACTGTACTGGCTGGGAACAGACGCGAATGCTATTTGCACTGTATATGGCCAGAATAGCACAAGTGTGCTGTTCTTAGCCTGAATGAACACTTGCTGCTAGAACTTGAATCTCAACGTGATTCAACTCCGTTTAGGAAGTTTAATTGAACCCTAGTGCGCCATGCAAGAAAAACACTCTGTTTTAGAGAAAACAGCATTCTTTCACTCTACTGTGTTTCCTATAGGGCACGTACAGTGAGCTAGCTCAGAACAAAAGAACTGTGCTTCCTACACAAACGGGGCATATCTAGTTCAACTCAGTATTGGAAACTGAGTAAAACAGGAGCTTCTCTTCAGTCCAATACACTGTACTGGCTGGGAAGTGACGCGAATGCTATTTGCACTGTATATTGCCAGAATAGCACAAGTGTGCTGTTCTTAGCCTGAATGAACACTTGCTGCTAGAACTTGAATCTCAACGTGATTCAACTCCGTTTAGGAAGTTTAATTGAACCCCAGTGTGCCATGCAAGAAAAACACTCTGTTTTAGAGAAAACAGCATTCTTTCACTCTACTGTGTTTCCTATAGGGCACGTACAGTGAGCTAGCTCAGAACAAAAGAACTGTGCTTCCTACACAAACGGGGCATATCTAGTTCAACTCAGTATTGGAAACTGAGTAAAACAGGAGCTTCTCTTCAGTCCAATACACTGTACTGGCTGGGAACAGACGCGAATGCTATTTGCCCTGTATATGGCCAGAATAGCACAAGTGTGCTGTTCTTAGCCTGAATGAACACTTGCTGCTAGAACTTGAATCTCAACGTGATTCAACTCCGTTTAGGAAGTTTAATTGAACCCTAGTGCGCCATGCAAGAAAAACACTCTGTTTTAGAGAAAACAGCATTCTTTCACTCTACTGTGTTTCCTATAAGGCACTTACAGTGAGCTAGCTCAGAACAAATGAACTGTGCTTCCTACACAAACGGGGCATATCTAGTTCAACTCAGTATTGGAAACTGAGTAAAACAGGAGCTTCTCTTCAGTCCAATACACTGTACTGGCTGGGAACAGACGCGAATGCTATTTGCACTGTATATGGCCAGAATAGCACAAGTGTGCTGTTCTTAGCCTGAATGAACACTTGCTGATAGAACTTGAATCTCAACGTGATTCAACTCCGTTTTGGAAGTTTAATTGAACCCCAGTGTGCCATGCAAGAAAAACACTCTGTTTTAGAGAAAACAGCATTCTTTCACTCTACTGTGTTTCCTATAGGGCACGTACAGTGAGCTAGCTCAGAACAAAAGAACTGTGCTTCCTACACAAACGGGGCATATCTAGTTCAACTCAGTATTGGAAACTGAGTAAAACAGGAGCTTCTCTTCAGTCCAATACACTGTACTGGCTGGGAACAGACGCGAATGCTATTTGCACTGTATATGGCCAGAATAGCACAAGTGTGCTGTTCTTAGCCTGAATGAACACTTGCTGCTAGAACTTGAATCTCAACGTGATTCAACTCCGTTTAGGAAGTTTAATTGAACCCTAGTGCGCCATGCAAGAAAAACACTCTGTTTTAGAGAAAACAGCATTCTTTCACTCTACTGTGTTTCCTATAGGGCACGTACAGTGAGCTAGCTCATAACAAAAGAACTGTGCTTCCTACACAAACGGGGCATATCTAGTTCAACTCAGTATTGGAAACTGAGTAAAACAGGAGCTTCTCTTCAGTCCAATACACTGTACTGGCTGGGAACAGACGCGAATGCTATTTGCACTGTATATGGCCAGAATAGCACAAGTGTGCTGTTCTTAGCCTGAATGAACACTTGCTGCTAGAACTTGAATCTCAACGTGATTCAACTCCGTTTAGGAAGTTTAATTGAACCCTAGTGCGCCATGCAAGAAAAACACTCTGTTTTAGAGAAAACAGCATTCTTTCACTCTACTGTGTTTCCTATAGGGCACGTACAGTGAGCTAGCTCAGAACAAAAGAACTGTGCTTCCTACACAAACGGGGCATATCTAGTTCAACTCAGTATTGGAAACTGAGTAAAACAGGAGCTTCTCTTCAGTCCAATACACTGTACTGGCTGGGAAGTGACGCGAATGCTATTTGCACTGTATATGGCCAGAATAGCACAAGTGTGCTGTTCTTAGCCTGAATGAACACTTGCTGCTAGAACTTGAATCTCAACGTGATTCAACTCCGTTTAGGAAGTTTAATTGAACCCTAGTGTGCCATGCAAGAAAAACACTCTGTTTTAGAGAAAACAGCATTCTTTCACTCTACTGTGTTTCCTATAGGGCACGTACAGTGAGCTAGCTCAGAACAAAAGAACTGTGCTTCCTACACAAACGGGGCATATCTAGTTCAACTCAGTATTGGAAACTGAGTAAAACAGGAGCTTCTCTTCAGTCCAATACACTGTACTGGCTGGGAACAGACGCGAATGCTATTTGCACTGTATATGGCCAGAATAGCACAAGTGTGCTGTTCTTAGCCTGAATGAACACTTGCTGCTAGAACTTGAATCTCAACGTGATTCAACTCCGTTTAGGAAGTTTAATTGAACCCTAGTGCGCCATGCAAGAAAAACACTCTGTTTTAGAGAAAACAGCATTCTTTCACTCTACTGTGTTTCCTATAGGGCACGTACAGTGAGCTAGCTCAGAACAAAAGAACTGTGCTTCCTACACAAACGGGGCATATCTAGTTCAACTCAGTATTGGAAACTGAGTAAAACAGGAGCTTCTCTTCAGTCCAATACACTGTACTGGCTGGGAACAGACGCGAATGCTATTTGCACTGTATATGGCCAGAATAGCACAAGTGTGCTGTTCTTAGCCTGAATGAACACTTGCTGCTAGAACTTGAATCTCAACGTGATTCAACTCCGTTTAGGAAGTTTAATTGAACCCTAGTGCGCCATGCAAGAAAAACACTCTGTTTTAGAGAAAACAGCATTCTTTCACTCTACTGTGTTTCCTATAGGGCACGTACAGTGAGCTAGCTCAGAACAAAAGAACTGTGCTTCCTACACAAACGGGGCATATCTAGTTCAACTCAGTATTGGAAACTGAGTAAAACAGGAGCTTCTCTTCAGTCCAATACACTGTACTGGCTGGGAACAGACGCGAATGCTATTTGCACTGTATATGGCCAGAATAGCACAAGTGTGCTGTTCTTAGCCTGAATGAACACTTGCTGCTAGAACTTGAATCTCAACGTGATTCAACTCCGTTTAGGAAGTTTAATTGAACCCTAGTGCGCCATGCAAGAAAAACACTCTGTTTTAGAGAAAACAGCATTCTTTCACTCTACTGTGTTTCCTATAGGGCACGTACAGAGAGCTAGCTCAGAACAAAAGAACTGTGCTTCCTACACAAACGGGGCATATCTAGTTCAACTCAGTATTGGAAACTGAGTAAAACAGGAGCTTCTCTTCAGTCCAATACACTGTACTGGCTGGGAACAGACGCGAATGCTATTTGCACTGTATATGGCCAGAATAGCACAAGTGTGCTGTTCTTAGCCTGAATGAACACTTGCTGCTAGAACTTGAATCTCAACGTGATTCAACTCCGTTTAGGAAGTTTAATTGAACCCTAGTGTGCCATGCAATAAAAACACTCTGTTTTAGAGAAAACAGCAATCTTTCACTCTACTGTGTTTCCTATAGGGCACGTACAGTGAGCTAGCTCAGAACAAAAGAACTGTGCTTCCTACACAAACGGGGCATATCTAGTTCAACTCAGTATTGGAAACTGAGTAAAACAGGAGCTTCTCTTCAGTCCAATACACTGTACTGGCTGGGAACAGACGCGAATGCTATTTGCACTGTATATGGCCAGAATAGCACAAGTGTGCTGTTCTTAGCCTGAATGAACACTTGCTGCTAGAACTTGAATCTCAACGTGATTCAACTCCGTTTAGGAAGTTTAATTGAACCCTAGTGCGCCATGCAAGAAAAACACTCTGTTTTAGAGAAAACAGCATTCTTTCACTCTACTGTGTTTCCTATAGGGCACGTAGAGTGAGCTAGCTCAGAACAAAAGAACTGTGCTTCCTACACAAACGGGGCATATCTAGTTCAACTCAGTATTGGAAACTGAGTAAAACAGGAGCTTCTCTTCAGTCCAATACACTGTACTGGCTGGGAACAGACGCGAATGCTATTTGCACTGTATATGGCCAGAATAGCACAAGTGTGCTGTTCTTAGCCTGAATGAACACTTGCTGCTAGAACTTGAATCTCAACGTGATTCAACTCCGTTTAGGAAGTTTAATTGAACCCTAGTGCGACATGCAAGAAAAACACTCTGTTTTAGAGAAAACAGCATTCTTTCACTCTACTGTGTTTCCTATAGGGCACGTACAGTGAGCTAGCTCAGAACAAAAGAACTGTGCTTCCTACACAAACGGGGCATATCTAGTTCAACTCAGTATTGGAAACTGAGTAAAACAGGAGCTTCTCTTCAGTCCAATACACTGTACTGGCTGGGAACAGACGCGAATGCTATTTGCACTGTATATGGCCAGAATAGCACAAGTGTGCTGTTCTTAGCCTGAATGAACACTTGCTGCTAGAACTTGAATCTCAACGTGATTCAACTCCGTTTAGGAAGTTTAATTGAACCCCAGTGCGCCATGCAAGAAAAACACTCTGTTTTAGAGAAAACAGCATTCTTTCACTCTACTGTGTTTCCTATAGGGCACGTACAGTGAGCTAGCTCAGAACAAAAGAACTGTGCTTCCTACACAAACGGGGCATATCTAGTTCAACTCAGTATTGGAAACTGAGTAAAACAGGAGCTTCTCTTCAGTCCAATACACTGTACTGGCTGGGAACAGACGCGAATGCTATTTGCACTGTATATGGCCAGAATAGCACAAGTGTGCTGTTCTTAGCCTGAATGAACACTTGCTGCTAGAACTTGAATCTCAACGTGATTCAACTCCGTTTTGGAAGTTTAATTGAACCCCAGTGTGCCATGCAAGAAAAACACTCTGTTTTAGAGAAAACAGCATTCTTTCACTCTACTGTGTTTCCTATAGGGCACGTACAGTGAGCTAGCTCAGAACAAAAGAACTGTGCTTCCTACACAAACGGGGCATATCTAGTTCAACTCAGTATTGGAAACTGAGTAAAACAGGAGCTTCTCTTCAGTCCAATACACTGTACTGGCTGGGAACAGACGCGAATGCTATTTGCACTGTATATGGCCAGAATAGCACAAGTGTGCTGTTCTTAGCCTGAATGAACACATGCTGCTAGAACTTGAATCTCAACGTGATTCAACTCCGTTTAGGAAGTTTAATTGAACCCTAGTGCGCCATGCAAGAAAAACACTCTGTTTTAGAGAAAACAGCATTCTTTCACTCTACTGTGTTTCCTATAGGGCACGTATAGTGAGCTAGCTCAGAACAAAAGAACTGTGCTTCCTACACAAACGGGGCATATCTAGTTCAACTCAGTATTGGAAACTGAGTAAAACAGGAGCTTCTCTTCAGTCCAATACACTGTACTGGCTGGGAACAGACGCGAATGCTATTTGCACTGTATATGGCCAGAATAGCACAAGTGTGCTGTTCTTAGCCTGAATGAACACTTGCTGCTAGAACTTGAATCTCAACGTGATTCAACTCCGTTTAGGAAGTTTAATTGAACCCCAGTGTGCCATGCAAGAAAAACACTCTGTTTTAGAGAAAACAGCATTCTTTCACTCTACTGTGTTTCCTATAGGGCACGTACAGTGAGCTAGCTCAGAACAAAAGAACTGTGCTTCCTACACAAACGGGGCATATCTAGTTCAACTCAGTATTGGAAACTGAGTAAAACAGGAGCTTCTCTTCAGTCCAATACACTGTACTGGCTGGGAACAGACGCGAATGCTATTTGCCCTGTATATGGCCAGAATAGCACAAGTGTGCTGTTCTTAGCCTGAATGAACACTTGCTGCTAGAACTTGAATCTCAACGTGATTCAACTCCGTTTAGGAAGTTTAATTGAACCCTAGTGCGCCATGCAAGAAAAACACTCTGTTTTAGAGAAAACAGCATTCTTTCACTCTACTGTGTTTCCTATAAGGCACTTACAGTGAGCTAGCTCAGAACAAAAGAACTGTGCTTCCTACACAAACGGGGCATATCTAGTTCAACTCAGTATTGGAAACTGAGTAAAACAGGAGCTTCTCTTCAGTCCAATACACTGTACTGGCTGGGAACAGACGCGAATGCTATTTGCACTGTATATGGCCAGAATAGCACAAGTGTGCTGTTCTTAGCCTGAATGAACACTTGCTGATAGAACTTGAATCTCAACGTGATTCAACTCCGTTTTGGAAGTTTAATTGAACCCCAGTGTGCCATGCAAGAAAAACACTCTGTTTTAGAGAAAACAGCATTCTTTCACTCTACTGTGTTTCCTATAGGGCACGTACAGTGAGCTAGCTCAGAACAAAAGAACTGTGCTTCCTACACAAACGGGGCATATCTAGTTCAACTCAGTATTGGAAACTGAGTAAAACAGGAGCTTCTCTTCAGTCCAATACACTGTACTGGCTGGGAACAGACGCGAATGCTATTTGCACTGTATATGGCCAGAATAGCACAAGTGTGCTGTTCTTAGCCTGAATGAACACTTGCTGCTAGAACTTGAATCTCAACGTGATTCAACTCCGTTTAGGAAGTTTAATTGAACCCTAGTGCGCCATGCAAGAAAAACACTCTGTTTTAGAGAAAACAGCATTCTTTCACTCTACTGTGTTTCCTATAGGGCACGTACAGTGAGCTAGCTCAGAACAAAAGAACTGTGCTTCCTACACAAACGGGGCATATCTAGTTCAACTCAGTATTGGAAACTGAGTAAAACAGGAGCTTCTCTTCAGTCCAATACACTGTACTGGCTGGGAACAGACGCGAATGCTATTTGCACTGTATATGGCCAGAAGAGCACAAGTGTGCTGTTCTTAGCCTGAATGAACACTTGCTGCTAGAACTTGAATCTCAACGTGATTCAACTCCGTTTAGGAAGTTTAATTGAACCCTAGTGCGCCATGCAAGAAAAACACTCTGTTTTAGAGAAAACAGCATTCTTTCACTCTACTGTGTTTCCTATAGGGCACGTACAGTGAGCTAGCTCAGAACAAAAGAACTGTGCTTCCTACACAAACGGGGCATATCTAGTTCAACTCAGTATTGGAAACTGAGTAAAACAGGAGCTTCTCTTCAGTCCAATACACTGTACTGGCTGGGAACAGACGCGAATGCTATTTGCACTGTATATGGCCAGAAGAGCACAAGTGTGCTGTTCTTAGCCTGAATGAACACTTGCTGCTAGAACTTGAATCTCAACGTGATTCAACTCCGTTTAGGAAGTTTAATTGAACCCTAGTGCGCCATGCAAGAAAAACACTCTGTTTTAGAGAAAACAGCATTCTTTCACTCTACTGTGTTTCCTATAGGGCACGTACAGTGAGCTAGCTCAGAACAAAAGAACTGTGCTTCCTACACAAACGGGGCATATCTAGTTCAACTCAGTATTGGAAACTGAGTAAAACAGGAGCTTCTCTTCAGTCCAATACACTGTACTGGCTGGGAACAGACGCGAATGCTATTTGCACTGTATATGGCCAGAATAGCACAAGTGTGCTGTTCTTAGCCTGAATGAACACTTGCTGCTAGAACTTGAATCTCAACGTGATTCAACTCCGTTTAGGAAGTTTAATTGAACCCCAGTGCGCCATGCAAGAAAAACACTCTGTTTTAGAGAAAACAGCATTCTTTCACTCTACTGTGTTTCCTATAGGGCACGTACAGTGAGCTAGCTCAGAACAAAAGAACTGTGCTTCCTACACAAACGGGGCATATCTAGTTCAACTCAGTATTGGAAACTGAGTAAAACAGGAGCTTCTCTTCAGTCCAATACACTGTACTGGCTGGGAACAGACGCGAATGCTATTTGCACTGTATATGGCCAGAATAGCACAAGTGTGCTGTTCTTAGCCTGAATGAACACTTGCTGCTAGAACTTGAATCTCAACGTGATTCAACTCCGTTTTGGAAGTTTAATTGAACCCCAGTGTGCCATGCAAGAAAAACACTCTGTTTTAGAGAAAACAGCATTCTTTCACTCTACTGTGTTTCCTATAGGGCACGTACAGTGAGCTAGCTCAGAACAAAAGAACTGTGCTTCCTACACAAACGGGGCATATCTAGTTCAACTCAGTATTGGAAACTGAGTAAAACAGGAGCTTCTCTTCAGTCCAATACACTGTACTGGCTGGGAACAGACGCGAATGCTATTTGCACTGTATATGGCCAGAATAGCACAAGTGTGCTGTTCTTAGCCTGAATGAACACATGCTGCTAGAACTTGAATCTCAACGTGATTCAACTCCGTTTAGGAAGTTTAATTGAACCCTAGTGCGCCATGCAAGAAAAACACTCTGTTTTAGAGAAAACAGCATTCTTTCACTCTACTGTGTTTCCTATAGGGCACGTACAGTGAGCTAGCTCAGAACAAAAGAACTGTGCTTCCTACACAAACGGGGCATATCTAGTTCAACTCAGTATTGGAAACTGAGTAAAACAGGAGCTTCTCTTCAGTCCAATACACTGTACTGGCTGGGAACAGACGCGAATGCTATTTGCACTGTATATGGCCAGAAGAGCACAAGTGTGCTGTTCTTAGCCTGAATGAACACTTGCTGCTAGAACTTGAATCTCAACGTGATTCAACTCCGTTTAGGAAGTTTAATTGAACCCTAGTGCGCCATGCAAGAAAAACACTCTGTTTTAGAGAAAACAGCATTCTTTCACTCTACTGTGTTTCCTATAAGGCACTTACAGTGAGCTAGCTCAGAACAAATGAACTGTGCTTCCTACACAAACGGGGCATATCTAGTTCAACTCAGTATTGGAAACTGAGTAAAACAGGAGCTTCTCTTCAGTCCAATACACTGTACTGGCTGGGAACAGACGCGAATGCTATTTGCACTGTATATGGACAGAAGAGCACAAGTGTGCTGTTCTTAGCCTGAATGAACACTTGCTGCTAGAACTTGAATCTCAACGTGATTCAACTCCGTTTAGGAAGTTTAATTGAACCCTAGTGCGCCATGCAAGAAAAACACTCTGTTTTAGAGAAAACAGCATTCTTTCACTCTACTGTGTTTCCTATAGGGCACGTACAGTGAGCTAGCTCAGAACAAAAGAACTGTGCTTCCTACACAAACGGGGCATATCTAGTTCAACTCAGTATTGGAAACTGAGTAAAACAGGAGCTTCTCTTCAGTCCAATACACTGTACTGGCTGGGAACAGACGCGAATGCTATTTGCACTGTATATGGCCAGAAGAGCACAAGTGTGCTGTTCTTAGCCTGAATGAACACTTGCTGCTAGAACTTGAATCTCAACGTGATTCAACTCCGTTTAGGAAGTTTAATTGAACCCTAGTGCGCCATGCAAGAAAAACACTCTGTTTTAGAGAAAACAGCATTCTTTCACTCTACTGTGTTTCCTATAGGGCACGTACAGTGAGCTAGCTCAGAACAAAAGAACTGTGCTTCCTACACAAACGGGGCATATCTAGTTCAACTCAGTATTGGAAACTGAGTAAAACAGGAGCTTCTCTTCAGTCCAATACACTGTACTGGCTGGGAACAGACGCGAATGCTATTTGCACTGTATATGGCCAGAAGAGCACAAGTGTGCTGTTCTTAGCCTGAATGAACACTTGCTGCTAGAACTTGAATCTCAACGTGATTCAACTCCGTTTAGGAAGTTTAATTGAACCCTAGTGCGCCATGCAAGAAAAACACTCTGTTTTAGAGAAAACAGCATTCTTTCACTCTACTGTGTTTCCTATAGGGCACGTACAGTGAGCTAGCTCAGAACAAAAGAACTGTGCTTCCTACACAAACGGGGCATATCTAGTTCAACTCAGTATTGGAAACTGAGTAAAACAGGAGCTTCTCTTCAGTCCAATACACTGTACTGGCTGGGAACAGACGCGAATGCTATTTGCACTGTATATGGCCAGAATAGCACAAGTGTGCTGTTCTTAGCCTGAATGAACACTTGCTGCTAGAACTTGAATCTCAACGTGATTCAACTCCGTTTAGGAAGTTTAATTGAACCCCAGTGCGCCATGCAAGAAAAACACTCTGTTTTAGAGAAAACAGCATTCTTTCACTCTACTGTGTTTCCTATAGGGCACGTACAGTGAGCTAGCTCAGAACAAAAGAACTGTGCTTCCTACACAAACGGGGCATATCTAGTTCAACTCAGTATTGGAAACTGAGTAAAACAGGAGCTTCTCTTCAGTCCAATACACTGTACTGGCTGGGAACAGACGCGAATGCTATTTGCACTGTATATGGCCAGAATAGCACAAGTGTGCTGTTCTTAGCCTGAATGAACACTTGCTGCTAGAACTTGAATCTCAACGTGATTCAACTCCGTTTTGGAAGTTTAATTGAACCCCAGTGTGCCATGCAAGAAAAACACTCTGTTTTAGAGAAAACAGCATTCTTTCACTCTACTGTGTTTCCTATAGGGCACGTACAGTGAGCTAGCTCAGAACAAAAGAACTGTGCTTCCTACACAAACGGGGCATATCTAGTTCATCTCAGTATTGGAAACTGAGTAAAACAGGAGCTTCTCTTCAGTCCAATACACTGTACTGGCTGGGAACAGACGCGAATGCTATTTGCACTGTATATGGCCAGAATAGCACAAGTGTGCTGTTCTTAGCCTGAATGAACACTTGCTGCTAGAACTTGAATCTCAACGTGATTCAACTCCGTTTAGGAAGTTTAATTGAACCCTAGTGCGCCATGCAAGAAAAACACTCTGTTTTAGAGAAAACAGCATTCTTTCACTCTACTGTGTTTCCTATAGGGCACGTATAGTGAGCTAGCTCAGAACAAAAGAACTGTGCTTCCTACACAAACGGGGCATATCTAGTTCAACTCAGTATTGGAAACTGAGTAAAACAGGAGCTTCTCTTCAGTCCAATACACTGTACTGGCTGGGAACAGACGCGAATGCTATTTGCACTGTATATGGCCAGAATAGCACAAGTGTGCTGTTCTTAGCCTGAATGAACACTTGCTGATAGAACTTGAATCTCAACGTGATTCAACTCCGTTTTGGAAGTTTAATTGAACCCCAGTGTGCCATGCAAGAAAAACACTCTGTTTTAGAGAAAACAGCATTCTTTCACTCTACTGTGTTTCCTATAGGGCACGTACAGTGAGCTAGCTCAGAACAAAAGAACTGTGCTTCCTACACAAACGGGGCATATCTAGTTCAACTCAGTATTGGAAACTGAGTAAAACAGGAGCTTCTCTTCAGTCCAATACACTGTACTGGCTGGGAACAGACGCGAATGCTATTTGCACTGTATATGGCCAGAATAGCACAAGTGTGCTGTTCTTAGCCTGAATGAACACTTGCTGCTAGAACTTGAATCTCAACGTGATTCAACTCCGTTTAGGAAGTTTAATTGAACCCTAGTGCGCCATGCAAGAAAAACACTCTGTTTTAGAGAAAACAGCATTCTTTCACTCTACTGTGTTTCCTATAGGGCACGTACAGTGAGCTAGCTCAGAACAAAAGAACTGTGCTTCCTACACAAACGGGGCATATCTAGTTCAACTCAGTATTGGAAACTGAGTAAAACAGGAGCTTCTCTTCAGTCCAATACACTGTACTGGCTGGGAACAGACGCGAATGCTATTTGCACTGTATATGGCCAGAAAAGCACAAGTGTGCTGTTCTTAGCCTGAATGAACACTTGCTGATAGAACTTGAATCTCAACGTGATTCAACTCCGTTTAGGAAGTTTAATTGAACCCTAGTGCCCCATGCAAGAAAAACACTCTGTTTTAGAGAAAACAGCATTCTTTCACTCTACTGTGTTTCCTATAGGGCCCGTAAGTGAGCTAGCTCAGAACAAAAGAACTGTGCTTCCTACACACACGGGGCATATCTAGTTCAACTCAGTATTGGAAAATGAGCAAAACAGGAGCTTCTCTTCAGTCCAATACACTGTACTGGCTGGGAACAGACGCGAATGCTATTTGCACTGTATATGGCCAGAATAGCACAAGTGTGCTGTTCTTAGCCTGAATGAACACTTGCTGCTAGAACTTGAATCTCAACGTGATTCAACTCCGTTTAGGAAGTTTAATTGAACCCTAGTGCGCCATGCAAGAAAAACACTCTGTTTTAGAGAAAACAGCATTCTTTCACTCTACTGTGTTTCCTATAGGGCACGTACAGTGAGCTAGCTCAGAACAAAAGAACTGTGCTTCCTACACAAACGGGGCATATCTAGTTCAACTCAGTATTGGAAACTGAGTAAAACAGGAGCTTCTCTTCAGTCCAATACACTGTACTGGCTGGGAACAGACGCGAATGCTATTTGCACTGTATATGGACAGAAGAGCACAAGTGTGCTGTTCTTAGCCTGAATGAACACTTGCTGCTAGAACTTGAATCTCAACGTGATTCAACTCCGTTTAGGAAGTTTAATTGAACCCTAGTGCGCCATGCAAGAAAAACACTCTGTTTTAGAGAAAACAGCATTCTTTCACTCTACTGTGTTTCCTATAGGGCACGTACAGTGAGCTAGCTCAGAACAAAAGAACTGTGCTTCCTACACAAACGGGGCATATCTAGTTCAACTCAGTATTGGAAACTGAGTAAAACAGGAGCTTCTCTTCAGTCCAATACACTGTACTGGCTGGGAACAGACGCGAATGCTATTTGCACTGTATATGGCCAGAAGAGCACAAGTGTGCTGTTCTTAGCCTGAATGAACACTTGCTGCTAGAACTTGAATCTCAACGTGATTCAACTCCGTTTAGGAAGTTTAATTGAACCCTAGTGCGCCATGCAAGAAAAACACTCTGTTTTAGAGAAAACAGCATTCTTTCACTCTACTGTGTTTCCTATAGGGCACGTACAGTGAGCTAGCTCAGAACAAAAGAACTGTGCTTCCTACACAAACGGGGCATATCTAGTTCAACTCAGTATTGGAAACTGAGTAAAACAGGAGCTTCTCTTCAGTCCAATACACTGTACTGGCTGGGAACAGACGCGAATGCTATTTGCACTGTATATGGCCAGAATAGCACAAGTGTGCTGTTCTTAGCCTGAATGAACACTTGCTGCTAGAACTTGAATCTCAACGTGATTCAACTCCGTTTAGGAAGTTTAATTGAACCCTAGTGCGCCATGCAAGAAAAACACTCTGTTTTAGAGAAAACAGCATTCTTTCACTCTACTGTGTTTCCTATAGGGCACGTACAGTGAGCTAGCTCAGAACAAAAGAACTGTGCTTCCTACACAAACGGGGCATATCTAGTTCAACTCAGTATTGGAAACTGAGTAAAACAGGAGCTTCTCTTCAGTCCAATACACTGTACTGGCTGGGAACAGACGCGAATGCTATTTGCACTGTATATGGCCAGAATAGCACAAGTGTGCTGTTCTTAGCCTGAATGAACACTTGCTGATAGAACTTGAATCTCAACGTGATTCAACTCCGTTTAGGAAGTTTAATTGAACCCCAGTGCGCCATGCAAGAAAAACACTCTGTTTTAGAGAAAACAGCATTCTTTCACTCTACTGTGTTTCCTATAGGGCACGTACAGTGAGCTAGCTCAGAACAAAAGAACTGTGCTTCCTACACAAACGGGGCATATCTAGTTCAACTCAGTATTGGAAACTGAGTAAAACAGGAGCTTCTCTTCAGTCCAATACACTGTACTGGCTGGGAACAGACGCGAATGCTATTTGCACTGTATATGGCCAGAATAGCACAAGTGTGCTGTTCTTAGCCTGAATGAACACTTGCTGCTAGAACTTGAATCTCAACGTGATTCAACTCCGTTTTGGAAGTTTAATTGAACCCCAGTGTGCCATGCAAGAAAAACACTCTGTTTTAGAGAAAACAGCATTCTTTCACTCTACTGTGTTTCCTATAGGGCACGTACAGTGAGCTAGCTCAGAACAAAAGAACTGTGCTTCCTACACAAACGGGGCATATCTAGTTCAACTCAGTATTGGAAACTGAGTAAAACAGGAGCTTCTCTTCAGTCCAATACACTGTACTGGCTGGGAACAGACGCGAATGCTATTTGCACTGTATATGGCCAGAATAGCACAAGTGTGCTGTTCTTAGCCTGAATGAACACTTGCTGCTAGAACTTGAATCTCAACGTGATTCAACTCCGTTTAGGAAGTTTAATTGAACCCTAGTGCGCCATGCAAGAAAAACACTCTGTTTTAGAGAAAACAGCATTCTTTCACTCTACTGTGTTTCCTATAGGGCACGTATAGTGAGCTAGCTCAGAACAAAAGAACTGTGCTTCCTACACAAACGGGGCATATCTAGTTCAACTCAGTATTGGAAACTGAGTAAAACAGGAGCTTCTCTTCAGTCCAATACACTGTACTGGCTGGGAACAGACGCGAATGCTATTTGCACTGTATATGGCCAGAAAAGCACAAGTGTGCTGTTCTTAGCCTGAATGAACACTTGCTGCTAGAACTTGAATCTCAACGTGATTCAACTCCGTTTAGGAAGTTTAATTGAACCCCAGTGTGCCATGCAAGAAAAACACTCTGTTTTAGAGAAAACAGCATTCTTTCACTCTACTGTGTTTCCTATAGGGCACGTACAGTGAGCTAGCTCAGAACAAAAGAACTGTGCTTCCTACACAAACGGGGCATATCTAGTTCAACTCAGTATTGGAAACTGAGTAAAACAGGAGCTTCTCTTCAGTCCAATACACTGTACTGGCTGGGAACAGACGCGAATGCTATTTGCCCTGTATATGGCCAGAATAGCACAAGTGTGCTGTTCTTAGCCTGAATGAACACTTGCTGCTAGAACTTGAATCTCAACGTGATTCAACTCCGTTTTGGAAGTTTAATTGAACCCCAGTGTGCCATGCAAGAAAAACACTCTGTTTTAGAGAAAACAGCATTCTTTCACTCTACTGTGTTTCCTATAGGGCACGTACAGTGAGCTAGCTCAGAACAAAAGAACTGTGCTTCCTACACAAACGGGGCATATCTAGTTCAACTCAGTATTGGAAACTGAGTAAAACAGGAGCTTCTCTTCAGTCCAATACACTGTACTGGCTGGGAACAGACGCGAATGCTATTTGCACTGTATATGGCCAGAATAGCACAAGTGTGCTGTTCTTAGCCTGAATGAACACTTGCTGCTAGAACTTGAATCTCAACGTGATTCAACTCCGTTTAGGAAGTTTAATTGAACCCTAGTGCGCCATGCAAGAAAAACACTCTGTTTTAGAGAAAACAGCATTCTTTCACTCTACTGTGTTTCCTATAGGGCACGTATAGTGAGCTAGCTCAGAACAAAAGAACTGTGCTTCCTACACAAACGGGGCATATCTAGTTCAACTCAGTATTGGAAACTGAGTAAAACAGGAGCTTCTCTTCAGTCCAATACACTGTACTGGCTGGGAACAGACGCGAATGCTATTTGCACTGTATATGGCCAGAATAGCACAAGTGTGCTGTTCTTAGCCTGAATGAACACTTACTGCTAGAACTTGAATCTCAACGTGATTCAACTCCGTTTAGGAAGTTTAATTGAACCCCAGTGTTCCATGCAAGAAAAACACTCTGTTTTAGAGAAAACAGCATTCTTTCACTCTACTGTGTTTCCTATAGGGCACGTACAGTGAGCTAGCTCAGAACAAAAGAACTGTGCTTCCTACACAAACGGGGCATATCTAGTTCAACTCAGTATTGGAAACTGAGTAAAACAGGAGCTTCTCTTCAGTCCAATACACTGTACTGGCTGGGAACAGACGCGAATGCTATTTGCCCTGTATATGGCCAGAAAAGCACAAGTGTGCTGTTCTTAGCCTGAATGAACACTTGCTGCTAGAACTTGAATCTCAACGTGATTCAACTCCGTTTAGGAAGTTTAATTGAACCCTAGTGCCCCATGCAAGAAAAACACTCTGTTTTAGAGAAAACAGCATTCTTTCACTCTACTGTGTTTCCTATAGGGCCCGTAAGTGAGCTAGCTCAGAACAAAAGAACTGTGCTTCCTACACACACGGGGCATATCTAGTTCAACTCAGTATTGGAAAATGAGCAAAACAGGAGCTTCTCTTCAGTCCAATACACTGTACTGGCTGGGAACAGACGCGAATGCTATTTGCACTGTATATGGCCAGAATAGCACAAGTGTGCTGTTCTTAGCCTGAATGAACACTTGCTGCTAGAACTTGAATCTCAACGTGATTCAACTCCGTTTAGGAAGTTTAATTGAACCCCAGTGCGCCATGCAAGAAAAACACTCTGTTTTAGAGAAAACAGCATTCTTTCACTCTACTGTGTTTCCTATAGGGCACGTACAGTGCGCTAGCTCAGAACAAAAGAACTGTGCTTCCTACACAAACGGGGCATATCTAGTTCAACTCAGTATTGGAAACTGAGTAAAACAGGAGCTTCTCTTCAGTCCAATACACTGTACTGGCTGGGAACAGACGCGAATGCTATTTGCACTGTATATGGCCAGAATAGCACAAGTGTGCTGTTCTTAGCCTGAATGAACACTTGCTGCTAGAACTTGAATCTCAACGTGATTCAACTCCGTTTTGGAAGTTTAATTGAACCCCAGTGCGCCATGCAAGAAAAACACTCTGTTTTAGAGAAAACAGCATTCTTTCACTCTACTGTGTTTCCTATAGGGCACGTACAGTGAGCTAGCTCAGAACAAAAGAACTGTGCTTCCTACACAAACGGGGCATATCTAGTTCAACTCAGTATTGGAAACTGAGTAAAACAGGAGCTTCTCTTCAGTCCAATACACTGTACTGGCTGGGAACAGACGCGAATGCTATTTGCACTGTATATGGCCAGAATAGCACAAGTGTGCTGTTCTTAGCCTGAATGAACACTTGCTGCTAGAACTTGAATCTCAACGTGATTCAACTCCGTTTAGGAAGTTTAATTGAACCCCAGTGCGCCATGCAAGAAAAACACTCTGTTTTAGAGAAAACAGCATTCTTTCACTCTACTGTGTTTCCTATAGGGCACGTACAGTGAGCTAGCTCAGAACAAAAGAACTGTGCTTCCTACACAAACGGGGCATATCTAGTTCAACTCAGTATTGGAAACTGAGTAAAACAGGAGCTTCTCTTCAGTCCAATACACTGTACTGGCTGGGAACAGACGCGAATGCTATTTGCACTGTATATGGCCAGAATAGCACAAGTGTGCTGTTCTTAGCCTGAATGAACACTTGCTGCTAGAACTTGAATCTCAACGTGATTCAACTCCGTTTAGGAAGTTTAATTGAACCCTAGTGCGCCATGCAAGAAAAACACTCTGTTTTAGAGAAAACAGCAATCTTTCACTCTACTGTGTTTCCTATAGGGCACGTACAGTGAGCTAGCTCAGAACAAAAGAACTGTGCTTCCTACACAAACGGGGCATATCTAGTTCAACTCAGTATTGGAAACTGAGTAAAACAGGAGCTTCTCTTCAGTCCAATACACTGTACTGGCTGGGAACAGACGCGAATGCTATTTGCACTGTATATGGCCAGAATAGCACAAGTGTGCTGTTCTTAGCCTGAATGAACACTTGCTGCTAGAACTTGAATCTCAAAGTGATTCAACTCCGTTTAGGAAGTTTAATTGAACCCTAGTGCGCCATGCAAGAAAAACACTCTGTTTTAGAGAAAACAGCATTCTTTCACTCTACTGTGTTTCCTATAAGGCACTTACAGTGAGCTAGCTCAGAACAAATGAACTGTGCTTCCTACACAAACGGGGCATATCTAGTTCAACTCAGTATTGGAAACTGAGTAAAACAGGAGCTTCTCTTCAGTCCAATACACTGTACTGGCTGGGAACAGACGCGAATGCTATTTGCACTGTATATGGCCAGAATAGCACAAGTGTGCTGTTCTTAGCCTGAATGAACACTTGCTGATAGAACTTGAATCTCAACGTGATTCAACTCCGTTTAGGAAGTTTAATTGAACCCTAGTGCGCCATGCAAGAAAAACACTCTGTTTTAGAGAAAACAGCATTCTTTCACTCTACTGTGTTTTCTATAGTGCACGTACAGTGAGCTAGCTCAGAACAAAAGAACTGTGCTTCCTACACAAACGGGGCATATCTAGTTCAACTCAGTATTGGAAACTGAGTAAAACAGGAGCTTCTCTTCAGTCCAATACACTGTACTGGCTGGGAACAGACGCGAATGCTATTTGCACTGTATATGGCCAGAATAGCACAAGTGTGCTGTTCTTAGCCTGAATGAACACTTGCTGCTAGAACTTGAATCTCAACGTGATTCAACTCCGTTTAGGAAGTTTAATTGAACCCCAGTGCGCCATGCAAGAAAAACACTCTGTTTTAGAGAAAACAGCATTCTTTCACTCTACTGTGTTTCCTATAGGGCACGTACAGTGAGCTAGCTCAGAACAAAAGAACTGTGCTTCCTACACAAACGGGGCATATCTAGTTCAACTCAGTATTGGAAACTGAGTAAAACAGGAGCTTCTCTTCAGTCCAATACACTGTACTGGCTGGGAACAGACGCGAATGCTATTTGCACTGTATATGGCCAGAATAGCACAAGTGTGCTGTTCTTAGCCTGAATGAACACTTGCTGCTAGAACTTGAATCTCAACGTGATTCAACTCCGTTTAGGAAGTTTAATTGAACCCTAGTGCGCCATGCAAGAAAAACACTCTGTTTTAGAGAAAACAGCAATCTTTCACTCTACTGTGTTTCCTATAGGGCACGTACAGTGAGCTAGCTCAGAACAAAAGAACTGTGCTTCCTACACAAACGGGGCATATCTAGTTCAACTCAGTATTGGAAACTGAGTAAAACAGGAGCTTCTCTTCAGTCCAATACACTGTACTGGCTGGGAACAGACGCGAATGCTATTTGCACTGTATATGGCCAGAATAGCACAAGTGTGCTGTTCTTAGCCTGAATGAACACTTGCTGCTAGAACTTGAATCTCAACGTGATTCAACTCCGTTTAGGAAGTTTAATTGAACCCTAGTGCGCCATGCAAGAAAAACACTCTGTTTTAGAGAAAACAGCATTCTTTCACTCTACTGTGTTTCCTATAAGGCACTTACAGTGACCTAGCTCAGAACAAATGAACTGTGCTTCCTACACAAACGGGGCATATCTAGTTCAACTCAGTATTGGAAACTGAGTAAAACAGGAGCTTCTCTTCAGTCCAATACACTGTACTGGCTGGGAACAGACGCGAATGCTATTTGCACTGTATATGGCCAGAATAGCACAAGTGTGCTGTTCTTAGCCTGAATGAACACTTGCTGATAGAACTTGAATCTCAACGTGATTCAACTCCGTTTAGGAAGTTTAATTGAACCCTAGTGCGCCATGCAAGAAAAACACTCTGTTTTAGAGAAAACAGCATTCTTTCACTCTACTGTGTTTTCTATAGTGCACGTACAGTGAGCTAGCTCAGAACAAAAGAACTGTGCTTCCTACACAAACGGGGCATATCTAGTTCAACTCAGTATTGGAAACTGAGTAAAACAGGAGCTTCTCTTCAGTCCAATACACTGTACTGGCTGGGAACAGACGCGAATGCTATTTGCACTGTATATGGCCAGAATAGCACAAGTGTGCTGTTCTTAGCCTGAATGAACACTTGCTGCTAGAACTTGAATCTCAACGTGATTCAACTCCGTTTAGGAAGTTTAATTGAACCCTAGTGCGCCATGCAAGAAAAACACTCTGTTTTAGAGAAAACAGCATTCTTTCACTCTACTGTGTTTCCTATAGGGCACGTACAGTGAGCTGGCTCAGAACAAAAGAACTGTGCTTCCTACACAAACGGGGCATATCTAGTTCAACTCAGTATTGGAAACTGAGTAAAACAGGAGCTTCTCTTCAGTCCAATACACTGTACTGGCTGGGAACAGACGCGAATGCTATTTGCACTGTATATGGCCAGAATAGCACAAGTGTGCTGTTCTTAGCCTGAATGAACACTTGCTGCTAGATCTTGAATCTCAACGTGATTCAACTCCGTTTTGGAAGTTTAATTGAACCCCAGTGTGCCATGCAAGAAAAACACTCTGTTTTAGAGAAAACAGCATTCTTTCACTCTACTGTGTTTCCTATAGGGCACGTACAGTGAGCTAGCTCAGAACAAAAGAACTGTGCTTCCTACACAAACGGGGCATATCTAGTTCAACTCAGTATTGGAAACTGAGTAAAACAGGAGCTTCTCTTCAGTCCAATACACTGTACTGGCTGGGAACAGACGCGAATGCTATTTGCACTGTATATGGCCAGAATAGCACAAGTGTGCTGTTCTTAGCCTGAATGAACACTTGCTGATAGAACTTGAATCTCAACGTGATTCAACTCCGTTTAGGAAGTTTAATTGAACCCTAGTGCGCCATGCAAGAAAAACACTCTGTTTTAGAGAAAACAGCAATCTTTCACTCTACTGTGTTTCCTATAGGGCACGTACAGTGAGCTAGCTCAGAACAAAAGAACTGTGCTTCCTACACAAACGGGGCATATCTAGTTCAACTCAGTATTGGAAACTGAGTAAAACAGGAGCTTCTCTTCAGTCCAATACACTGTACTGGCTGGGAACAGACGCGAATGCTATTTGCACTGTATATGGCCAGAATAGCACAAGTGTGCTGTTCTTAGCCTGAATGAACACTTGCTGCTAGAACTTGAATCTCAACGTGATTCAACTCCGTTTAGGAAGTTTAATTGAACCCTAGTGCGCCATGCAAGAAAAACACTCTGTTTTAGAGAAAACAGCATTCTTTCACTCTACTGTGTTTCCTATAAGGCACTTACAGTGAGCTAGCTCAGAACAAATGAACTGTGCTTCCTACACAAACGGGGCATATCTAGTTCAACTCAGTATTGGAAACTGAGTAAAACAGGAGCTTCTCTTCAGTCCAATACACTGTACTGGCTGGGAACAGACGCGAATGCTATTTGCACTGTATATGGCCAGAATAGCACAAGTGTGCTGTTCTTAGCCTGAATGAACACTTGCTGCTAGAACTTGAATCTCAACGTGATTCAACTCCGTTTAGGAAGTTTAATTGAACCCCAGTGCGCCATGCAAGAAAAACACTCTGTTTTAGAGAAAACAGCATTCTTTCACTCTACTGTGTTTCCTATAGGGCACGTACAGTGAGCTAGCTCAGAACAAAAGAACTGTGCTTCCTACACAAACGGGGCATATCTAGTTCAACTCAGTATTGGAAACTGAGTAAAACAGGAGCTTCTCTTCAGTCCAATACACTGTACTGGCTGGGAACAGACGCGAATGCTATTTGCACTGTATATGGCCAGAATAGCACAAGTGTGCTGTTCTTAGCCTGAATGAACACTTGCTGCTAGATCTTGAATCTCAACGTGATTCAACTCCGTTTTGGAAGTTTAATTGAACCCCAGTGCGCCATGCAAGAAAAACACTCTGTTTTAGAGAAAACAGCATTCTTTCACTCTACTGTGTTTCCTATAGGGCACGTACAGTGAGCTAGCTCAGAACAAAAGAACTGTGCTTCCTACACAAACGGGGCATATCTAGTTCAACTCAGTATTGGAAACTGAGTAAAACAGGAGCTTCTCTTCAGTCCAATACACTGTACTGGCTGGGAACAGACGCGAATGCTATTTGCACTGTATATGGCCAGAATAGCACAAGTGTGCTGTTCTTAGCCTGAATGAACACTTGCTGCTAGAACTTGAATCTCAACGTGATTCAACTCCGTTTAGGAAGTTTAATTGAACCCTAGTGCGCCATGCAAGAAAAACACTCTGTTTTAGAGAAAACAGCAATCTTTCACTCTACTGTGTTTCCTATAGGGCACGTACAGTGAGCTAGCTCAGAACAAAAGAACTGTGCTTCCTACACAAACGGGGCATATCTAGTTCAACTCAGTATTGGAAACTGAGTAAAACAGGAGCTTCTCTTCAGTCCAATACACTGTACTGGCTGGGAACAGACGCGAATGCTATTTGCACTGTATATGGCCAGAATAGCACAATTGTGCTGTTCTTAGCCTGAATGAACACTTGCTGCTAGAACTTGAATCTCAACGTGATTCAACTCCGTTTAGGAAGTTTAATTGAACCCTAGTGCGCCATGCAAGAAAAACACTCTGTTTTAGAGAAAACAGCATTCTTTCACTCTACTGTGTTTCCTATAAGGCACTTACAGTGACCTAGCTCAGAACAAATGAACTGTGCTTCCTACACAAACGGGGCATATCTAGTTCAACTCAGTATTGGAAACTGAGTAAAACAGGAGCTTCTCTTCAGTCCAATACACTGTACTGGCTGGGAACAGACGCGAATGCTATTTGCACTGTATATGGCCAGAATAGCACAAGTGTGCTGTTCTTAGCCTGAATGAACACTTGCTGATAGAACTTGAATCTCAACGTGATTCAACTCCGTTTAGGAAGTTTAATTGAACCCTAGTGCGCCATGCAAGAAAAACACTCTGTTTTAGAGAAAACAGCATTCTTTCACTCTACTGTGTTTTCTATAGTGCACGTACAGTGAGCTAGCTCAGAACAAAAGAACTGTGCTTCCTACACAAACGGGGCATATCTAGTTCAACTCAGTATTGGAAACTGAGTAAAACAGGAGCTTCTCTTCAGTCCAATACACTGTACTGGCTGGGAACAGACGCGAATGCTATTTGCACTGTATATGGCCAGAATAGCACAAGTGTGCTGTTCTTAGCCTGAATGAACACTTGCTGCTAGAACTTGAATCTCAACGTGATTCAACTCCGTTTAGGAAGTTTAATTGAACCCTAGTGCGCCATGCAAGAAAAACACTCTGTTTTAGAGAAAACAGCATTCTTTCACTCTACTGTGTTTCCTATAGGGCACGTACAGTGAGCTGGCTCAGAACAAAAGAACTGTGCTTCCTACACAAACGGGGCATATCTAGTTCAACTCAGTATTGGAAACTGAGTAAAACAGGAGCTTCTCTTCAGTCCAATACACTGTACTGGCTGGGAACAGACGCGAATGCTATTTGCACTGTATATGGCCAGAATAGCACAAGTGTGCTGTTCTTAGCCTGAATGAACACTTGCTGCTAGATCTTGAATCTCAACGTGATTCAACTCCGTTTTGGAAGTTTAATTGAACCCCAGTGTGCCATGCAAGAAAAACACTCTGTTTTAGAGAAAACAGCATTCTTTCACTCTACTGTGTTTCCTATAGGGCACGTACAGTGAGCTAGCTCAGAACAAAAGAACTGTGCTTCCTACACAAACGGGGCATATCTAGTTCAACTCAGTATTGGAAACTGAGTAAAACAGGAGCTTCTCTTCAGTCCAATACACTGTACTGGCTGGGAACAGACGCGAATGCTATTTGCACTGTATATGGCCAGAATAGCACAAGTGTGCTGTTCTTAGCCTGAATGAACACTTGCTGATAGAACTTGAATCTCAACGTGATTCAACTCCGTTTAGGAAGTTTAATTGAACCCTAGTGCGCCATGCAAGAAAAACACTCTGTTTTAGAGAAAACAGCAATCTTTCACTCTACTGTGTTTCCTATAGGGCACGTACAGTGAGCTAGCTCAGAACAAAAGAACTGTGCTTCCTACACAAACGGGGCATATCTAGTTCAACTCAGTATTGGAAACTGAGTAAAACAGGAGCTTCTCTTCAGTCCAATACACTGTACTGGCTGGGAACAGACGCGAATGCTATTTGCACTGTATATGGCCAGAATAGCACAAGTGTGCTGTTCTTAGCCTGAATGAACACTTGCTGCTAGAACTTGAATCTCAACGTGATTCAACTCCGTTTAGGAAGTTTAATTGAACCCTAGTGCGCCATGCAAGAAAAACACTCTGTTTTAGAGAAAACAGCATTCTTTCACTCTACTGTGTTTCCTATAAGGCACTTACAGTGAGCTAGCTCAGAACAAATGAACTGTGCTTCCTACACAAACGGGGCATATCTAGTTCAACTCAGTATTGGAAACTGAGTAAAACAGGAGCTTCTCTTCAGTCCAATACACTGTACTGGCTGGGAACAGACGCGAATGCTATTTGCACTGTATATGGCCAGAATAGCACAAGTGTGCTGTTCTTAGCCTGAATGAACACTTGCTGCTAGAACTTGAATCTCAACGTGATTCAACTCCGTTTAGGAAGTTTAATTGAACCCTAGTGCGCCATGCAAGAAAAACACTCTGTTTTAGAGAAAACATGATTCTTTCACTCTACTGTGTTTCCTATAGGGCACGTACAGTGAGCTAGCTCAGAACAAAAGAACTGTGCTTCCTACACAAACGGGGCATATCTAGTTCAACTCAGTATTGGAAACTGAGTAAAACAGGAGCTTCTCTTCAGTCCAATACACTGTACTGGCTGGGAACAGACGCGAATGCTATTTGCACTGTATATGGCCAGAATAGCACAAGTGTGCTGTTCTTAGCCTGAATGAACACTTGCTGCTAGAACTTGAATCTCAACGTGATTCAACTCCGTTTAGGAAGTTTAATTGAACCCTAGTGCGCCATGCAAGAAAAACACTCTGTTTTAGAGAAAACAGCATTCTTTCACTCTACTGTGTTTCCTATAGGGCACGTACAGTGAGCTGGCTCAGAACAAAAGAACTGTGCTTCCTACACAAACGGGGCATATCTAGTTCAACTCAGTATTGGAAACTGAGTAAAACAGGAGCTTCTCTTCAGTCCAATACACTGTACTGGCTGGGAACAGACGCGAATGCTATTTGCACTGTATATGGCCAGAAAAGCACAAGTGTGCTGTTCTTAGCCTGAATGAACACTTGCTGCTAGAACTTGAATCTCAACGTGATTCAACTCCGTTTAGGAAGTTTAATTGAACCCTAGTGCGCCATGCAAGAAAAACACTCTGTTTTAGAGAAAACAGCATTCTTTTACTCTACTGTGTTTCCTATAGGGCCCGTAAGTGAGCTAGCTCAGAACAAAAGAACTGTGCTTCCTACACAAACGGGGCATATCTAGTTCAACTCAGTATTGGAAAATGAGCAATACAGGAGCTTCTCTTCAGTCCAATACACTGTACTGGCTGGGAACAGACGCGAATGCTATTTGCACTGTATATGGCCAGAATAGCACAAGTGTGCTGTTCTTAGCCTGAATGAACACTTGCTGCTAGAACTTGAATCTCAACGTGATTCAACTCCGTTTAGGAAGTTTAATTGAACCCTAGTGCGCCATGCAAGAAAAACACTCTGTTTTAGAGAAAACAGCATTCTTTCACTCTACTGTGTTTCCTATAAGGCACTTACAGTGACCTAGCTCAGAACAAATGAACTGTGCTTCCTACACAAACGGGGCATATCTAGTTCAACTCAGTATTGGAAACTGAGTAAAACAGGAGCTTCTCTTCAGTCCAATACACTGTACTGGCTGGGAACAGACGCGAATGCTATTTGCACTGTATATGGCCAGAATAGCACAAGTGTGCTGTTCTTAGCCTGAATGAACACTTGCTGATAGAACTTGAATCTCAACGTGATTCAACTCCGTTTAGGAAGTTTAATTGAACCCTAGTGCGCCATGCAAGAAAAACACTCTGTTTTAGAGAAAACAGCATTCTTTCACTCTACTGTGTTTTCTATAGTGCACGTACAGTGAGCTAGCTCAGAACAAAAGAACTGTGCTTCCTACACAAACGGGGCATATCTAGTTCAACTCAGTATTGGAAACTGAGTAAAACAGGAGCTTCTCTTCAGTCCAATACACTGTACTGGCTGGGAACAGACGCGAATGCTATTTGCACTGTATATGGCCAGAATAGCACAAGTGTGCTGTTCTTAGCCTGAATGAACACTTGCTGCTAGAACTTGAATCTCAACGTGATTCAACTCCGTTTAGGAAGTTTAATTGAACCCTAGTGCGCCATGCAAGAAAAACACTCTGTTTTAGAGAAAACAGCATTCTTTCACTCTACTGTGTTTCCTATAGGGCACGTACAGTGAGCTGGCTCAGAACAAAAGAACTGTGCTTCCTACACAAACGGGGCATATCTAGTTCAACTCAGTATTGGAAACTGAGTAAAACAGGAGCTTCTCTTCAGTCCAATACACTGTACTGGCTGGGAACAGACGCGAATGCTATTTGCACTGTATATGGCCAGAATAGCACAAGTGTGCTGTTCTTAGCCTGAATGAACACTTGCTGCTAGATCTTGAATCTCAACGTGATTCAACTCCGTTTTGGAAGTTTAATTGAACCCCAGTGTGCCATGCAAGAAAAACACTCTGTTTTAGAGAAAACAGCATTCTTTCACTCTACTGTGTTTCCTATAGGGCACGTACAGTGAGCTAGCTCAGAACAAAAGAACTGTGCTTCCTACACAAACGGGGCATATCTAGTTCAACTCAGTATTGGAAAATGAGTAAAACAGGAGCTTCTCTTCAGTCCAATACACTGTACTGGCTGGGAACAGACGCGAATGCTATTTGCACTGTATATGGCCAGAATAGCACAAGTGTGCTGTTCTTAGCCTGAATGAACACTTGCTGATAGAACTTGAATCTCAACGTGATTCAACTCCGTTTAGGAAGTTTAATTGAACCCTAGTGCGCCATGCAAGAAAAACACTCTGTTTTAGAGAAAACAGCAATCTTTCACTCTACTGTGTTTCCTATAGGGCACGTACAGTGAGCTAGCTCAGAACAAAAGAACTGTGCTTCCTACACAAACGGGGCATATCTAGTTCAACTCAGTATTGGAAACTGAGTAAAACAGGAGCTTCTCTTCAGTCCAATACACTGTACTGGCTGGGAACAGACGCGAATGCTATTTGCACTGTATATGGCCAGAATAGCACAAGTGTGCTGTTCTTAGCCTGAATGAACACTTGCTGCTAGAACTTGAATCTCAACGTGATTCAACTCCGTTTAGGAAGTTTAATTGAACCCTAGTGCGCCATGCAAGAAAAACACTCTGTTTTAGAGAAAACAGCATTCTTTCACTCTACTGTGTTTCCTATAAGGCACTTACAGTGAGCTAGCTCAGAATAAATGAACTGTGCTTCCTACACAAACGGGGCATATCTAGTTCAACTCAGTATTGGAAACTGAGTAAAACAGGAGCTTCTCTTCAGTCCAATACACTGTACTGGCTGGGAACAGACGCGAATGCTATTTGCACTGTATATGGCCAGAATAGCACAAGTGTGCTGTTCTTAGCCTGAATGAACACTTGCTGCTAGAACTTGAATCTCAACGTGATTCAACTCCGTTTAGGAAGTTTAATTGAACCCCAGTGCGCCATGCAAGAAAAACACTCTGTTTTAGAGAAAACAGCATTCTTTCACTCTACTGTGTTTCCTATAGGGCACGTACAGTGAGCTAGCTCAGAACAAAAGAACTGTGCTTCCTACACAAACGGGGCATATCTAGTTCAACTCAGTATTGGAAACTGAGTAAAACAGGAGCTTCTCTTCAGTCCAATACACTGTACTGGCTGGGAACAGACGCGAATGCTATTTGCACTGTATATGGCCAGAATAGCACAAGTGTGCTGTTCTTAGCCTGAATGAACACTTGCTGCTAGATCTTGAATCTCAACGTGATTCAACTCCGTTTTGGAAGTTTAATTGAACCCCAGTGCGCCATGCAAGAAAAACACTCTGTTTTAGAGAAAACAGCATTCTTTCACTCTACTGTGTTTCCTATAGGGCACGTACAGTGAGCTAGCTCAGAACAAAAGAACTGTGCTTCCTACACAAACGGGGCATATCTAGTTCAACTCAGTATTGGAAACTGAGTAAAACAGGAGCTTCTCTTCAGTCCAATACACTGTACTGGCTGGGAACAGACGCGAATGCTATTTGCACTGTATATGGCCAGAATAGCACAAGTGTGCTGTTCTTAGCCTGAATGAACACTTGCTGCTAGAACTTGAATCTCAACGTGATTCAACTCCGTTTAGGAAGTTTAATTGAACCCTAGTGCGCCATGCAAGAAAAACACTCTGTTTTAGAGAAAACAGCAATCTTTCACTCTACTGTGTTTCCTATAGGGCACGTACAGTGAGCTAGCTCAGAACAAAAGAACTGTGCTTCCTACACAAACGGGGCATATCTAGTTCAACTCAGTATTGGAAACTGAGTAAAACAGGAGCTTCTCTTCAGTCCAATACACTGTACTGGCTGGGAACAGACGCGAATGCTATTTGCACTGTATATGGCCAGAATAGCACAAGTGTGCTGTTCTTAGCCTGAATGAACACTTGCTGCTAGAACTTGAATCTCAACGTGATTCAACTCCGTTTAGGAAGTTTAATTGAACCCTAGTGCGCCATGCAAGAAAAACACTCTGTTTTAGAGAAAACAGCATTCTTTCACTCTACTGTGTTTCCTATAAGGCACTTACAGTGACCTAGCTCAGAACAAATGAACTGTGCTTCCTACACAAACGGGGCATATCTAGTTCAACTCAGTATTGGAAACTGAGTAAAACAGGAGCTTCTCTTCAGTCCAATACACTGTACTGGCTGGGAACAGACGCGAATGCTATTTGCACTGTATATGGCCAGAATAGCACAAGTGTGCTGTTCTTAGCCTGAATGAACACTTGCTGATAGAACTTGAATCTCAACGTGATTCAACTCCGTTTAGGAAGTTTAATTGAACCCTAGTGCGCCATGCAAGAAAAACACTCTGTTTTAGAGAAAACAGCATTCTTTCACTCTACTGTGTTTTCTATAGTGCACGTACAGTGAGCTAGCTCAGAACAAAAGAACTGTGCTTCCTACACAAACGGGGCATATCTAGTTCAACTCAGTATTGGAAACTGAGTAAAACAGGAGCTTCTCTTCAGTCCAATACACTGTACTGGCTGGGAACAGACGCGAATGCTATTTGCACTGTATATGGCCAGAATAGCACAAGTGTGCTGTTCTTAGCCTGAATGAACACTTGCTGCTAGAACTTGAATCTCAACGTGATTCAACTCCGTTTAGGAAGTTTAATTGAACCCTAGTGCGCCATGCAAGAAAAACACTCTGTTTTAGAGAAAACAGCATTCTTTCACTCTACTGTGTTTCCTATAGGGCACGTACAGTGAGCTGGCTCAGAACAAAAGAACTGTGCTTCCTACACAAACGGGGCATATCTAGTTCAACTCAGTATTGGAAACTGAGTAAAACAGGAGCTTCTCTTCAGTCCAATACACTGTACTGGCTGGGAACAGACGCGAATGCTATTTGCACTGTATATGGCCAGAATAGCACAAGTGTGCTGTTCTTAGCCTGAATGAACACTTGCTGCTAGATCTTGAATCTCAACGTGATTCAACTCCGTTTTGGAAGTTTAATTGAACCCCAGTGTGCCATGCAAGAAAAACACTCTGTTTTAGAGAAAACAGCATTCTTTCACTCTACTGTGTTTCCTATAGGGCACGTACAGTGAGCTAGCTCAGAACAAAAGAACTGTGCTTCCTACACAAACGGGGCATATCTAGTTCAACTCAGTATTGGAAAATGAGTAAAACAGGAGCTTCTCTTCAGTCCAATACACTGTACTGGCTGGGAACAGACGCGAATGCTATTTGCACTGTATATGGCCAGAATAGCACAAGTGTGCTGTTCTTAGCCTGAATGAACACTTGCTGATAGAACTTGAATCTCAACGTGATTCAACTCCGTTTAGGAAGTTTAATTGAACCCTAGTGCGCCATGCAAGAAAAACACTCTGTTTTAGAGAAAACAGCAATCTTTCACTCTACTGTGTTTCTTATAGGGCACGTACAGTGAGCTAGCTCAGAACAAAAGAACTGTGCTTCCTACACAAACGGGGCATATCTAGTTCAACTCAGTATTGGAAACTGAGTAAAACAGGAGCTTCTCTTCAGTCCAATACACTGTACTGGCTGGGAACAGACGCGAATGCTATTTGCACTGTATATGGCCAGAATAGCACAAGTGTGCTGTTCTTAGCCTGAATGAACACTTGCTGCTAGAACTTGAATCTCAACGTGATTCAACTCCGTTTAGGAAGTTTAATTGAACCCTAGTGCGCCATGCAAGAAAAACACTCTGTTTTAGAGAAAACAGCATTCTTTCACTCTACTGTGTTTCCTATAAGGCACTTACAGTGAGCTAGCTCAGAACAAATGAACTGTGCTTCCTACACAAACGGGGCATATCTAGTTCAACTCAGTATTGGAAACTGAGTAAAACAGGAGCTTCTCTTCAGTCCAATACACTGTACTGGCTGGGAACAGACGCGAATGCTATTTGCACTGTATATGGCCAGAATAGCACAAGTGTGCTGTTCTTAGCCTGAATGAACACTTGCTGCTAGAACTTGAATCTCAACGTGATTCAACTCCGTTTAGGAAGTTTAATTGAACCCTAGTGCGCCATGCAAGAAAAACACTCTGTTTTAGAGAAAACATGATTCTTTCACTCTACTGTGTTTCCTATAGGGCACGTACAGTGAGCTAGCTCAGAACAAAAGAACTGTGCTTCCTACACAAACGGGGCATATCTAGTTCAACTCAGTATTGGAAACTGAGTAAAACAGGAGCTTCTCTTCAGTCCAATACACTGTACTGGCTGGGAACAGACGCGAATGCTATTTGCACTGTATATGGCCAGAATAGCACAAGTGTGCTGTTCTTAGCCTGAATGAACACTTGCTGCTAGAACTTGAATCTCAACGTGATTCAACTCCGTTTAGGAAGTTTAATTGAACCCTAGTGCGCCATGCAAGAAAAACACTCTGTTTTAGAGAAAACAGCATTCTTTCACTCTACTGTGTTTCCTATAGGGCACGTACAGTGAGCTGGCTCAGAACAAAAGAACTGTGCTTCCTACACAAACGGGGCATATCTAGTTCAACTCAGTATTGGAAACTGAGTAAAACAGGAGCTTCTCTTCAGTCCAATACACTGTACTGGCTGGGAACAGACGCGAATGCTATTTGCACTGTATATGGCCAGAAAAGCACAAGTGTGCTGTTCTTAGCCTGAATGAACACTTGCTGCTAGAACTTGAATCTCAACGTGATTCAACTCCGTTTAGGAAGTTTAATTGAACCCTAGTGCGCCATGCAAGAAAAACACTCTGTTTTAGAGAAAACAGCATTCTTTTACTCTACTGTGTTTCCTATAGGGCCCGTAAGTGAGCTAGCTCAGAACAAAAGAACTGTGCTTCCTACACAAACGGGGCATATCTAGTTCAACTCAGTATTGGAAAATGAGCAATACAGGAGCTTCTCTTCAGTCCAATACACTGTACTGGCTGGGAACAGACGCGAATGCTATTTGCACTGTATATGGCCAGAATAGCACAAGTGTGCTGTTCTTAGCCTGAATGAACACTTGCTGATAGAACTTGAATCTCAACGTGATTCAACTCCGTTTAGGAAGTTTAATTGAACCCTAGTGCGCCATGCAAGAAAAACACTCTGTTTTAGAGAAAACAGCATTCTTTCACTCTACTGTGTTTCCTATAGGGCACGTACAGTGAGCTAGCTCAGAACAAAAGAACTGTGCTTCCTACACAAACGGGGCATATCTAGTTCAACTCAGTATTGGAAACTGAGTAAAACAGGAGCTTCTCTTCAGTCCAATACACTGTACTGGCTGAGAACAGACGCGAATGCTATTTGCACTGTATATGGCCAGAAAAGCACAAGTGTGCTGTTCTTAGCCTGAATGAACACTTGCTGCTAGAACTTGAATCTCAACGTGATTCAACTCCGTTTAGGAAGTTTAATTGAACCCTAGTGCGCCATGCAAGAAAAACACTCTGTTTTAGAGAAAACAGCATTCTTTCACTCTACTGTGTTTCCTATAAGGCACTTACAGTGAGCTAGCTCAGAACAAATGAACTGTGCTTCCTACACAAACGGGGCATATCTAGTTCAACTCAGTATTGGAAACTGAGTAAAACAGGAGCTTCTCTTCAGTCCAATACACTGTACTGGCTGGGAACAGACGCGAATGCTATTTGCACTGTATATGGCCAGAATAGCACAAGTGTGCTGTTCTTAGCCTGAATGAACACTTGCTGCTAGAACTTGAATCTCAACGTGATTCAACTCCGTTTAGGAAGTTTAATTGAACCCTAGTGCGCCATGCAAGAAAAACACTCTGTTTTAGAGAAAACATGATTCTTTCACTCTACTGTGTTTCCTATAGGGCACGTACAGTGAGCTGGCTCAGAACAAAAGAACTGTGCTTCCTACACAAACGGGGCATATCTAGTTCAACTCAGTATTGGAAACTGAGTAAAACAGGAGCTTCTCTTCAGTCCAATACACTGTACTGGCTGGGAACAGACGCGAATGCTATTTGCACTGTATATGGCCAGAAAAGCACAAGTGTGCTGTTCTTAGCCTGAATGAACACTTGCTGCTAGAACTTGAATCTCAACGTGATTCAACTCCGTTTAGGAAGTTTAATTGAACCCTAGTGCGCCATGCAAGAAAAACACTCTGTTTTAGAGAAAACAGCATTCTTTTACTCTACTGTGTTTCCTATAGGGCCCGTAAGTGAGCTAGCTCAGAACAAAAGAACTGTGCTTCCTACACAAACGGGGCATATCTAGTTCAACTCAGTATTGGAAAATGAGCAATACAGGAGCTTCTCTTCAGTCCAATACACTGTACTGGCTGGGAACAGACGCGAATGCTATTTGCACTGTATATGGCCAGAATAGCACAAGTGTGCTGTTCTTAGCCTGAATGAACACTTGCTGATAGAACTTGAATCTCAACGTGATTCAACTCCGTTTAGGAAGTTTAATTGAACCCTAGTGCGCCATGCAAGAAAAACACTCTGTTTTAGAGAAAACAGCATTCTTTCACTCTACTGTGTTTCCTATAGGGCACGTACAGTGAGCTAGCTCAGAACAAAAGAACTGTGCTTCCTACACAAACGGGGCATATCTAGTTCAACTCAGTATTGGAAACTGAGTAAAACAGGAGCTTCTCTTCAGTCCAATACACTGTACTGGCTGAGAACAGACGCGAATGCTATTTGCACTGTATATGGCCAGAAAAGCACAAGTGTGCTGTTCTTAGCCTGAATGAACACTTGCTGCTAGAACTTGAATCTCAACGTGATTCAACTCCGTTTAGGAAGTTTAATTGAACCCTAGTGCGCCATGCAAGAAAAACACTCTGTTTTAGAAAAAACAGCAATCTTTCACTCTACTGTGTTTCCTATAAGGCACTTACAGTGAGCTAGCTCAGAACAAAAGAACTGTGCTTCCTACACAAACGGGGCATATCTAGTTCAACTCAGTATTGGAAACTGAGTAAAACAGGAGCTTCTCTTCAGTCCAATACACTGTACTGGCTGGGAACAGACGCGAATGCTATTTGCACTGTATATGGCCAGAATAGCACAAGTGTGCTGTTCTTAGCCTGAATGAACACTTGCTGCTAGAACTTGAATCTCAACGTGATTCAACTCCGTTTAGGAAGTTTAATTGAACCCTAGTGCGCCATGCAAGAAAAACACTCTGTTTTAGAGAAAACAGCATTCTTTCACTCTACTGTGTTTCCTATAGGGCACGTACAGTGAGCTGGCTCAGAACAAAAGAACTGTGCTTCCTACACAAACGGGGCATATCTAGTTCAACTCAGTATTGGAAACTGAGTAAAACAGGAGCTTCTCTTCAGTCCAATACACTGTACTGGCTGGGAACAGACGCGAATGCTATTTGCACTGTATATGGCCAGAAAAGCACAAGTGTGCTGTTCTTAGCCTGAATGAACACTTGCTGCTAGAACTTGAATCTCAACGTGATTCAACTCCGTTTAGGAAGTTTAATTGAACCCTAGTGCGCCATGCAAGAAAAACACTCTGTTTTAGAGAAAACAGCATTCTTTTACTCTACTGTGTTTCCTATAGGGCCCGTAAGTGAGCTAGCTCAGAACAAAAGAACTGTGCTTCCTACACAAACGGGGCATATCTAGTTCAACTCAGTATTGGAAAATGAGCAATACAGGAGCTTCTCTTCAGTCCAATACACTGTACTGGCTGGGAACAGACGCGAATGCTATTTGCACTGTATATGGCCAGAATAGCACAAGTGTGCTGTTCTTAGCCTGAATGAACACTTGCTGATAGAACTTGAATCTCAACGTGATTCAACTCCGTTTAGGAAGTTTAATTGAACCCTAGTGCGCCATGCAAGAAAAACACTCTGTTTTAGAGAAAACAGCATTCTTTCACTCTACTGTGTTTCCTATAGGGCACGTACAGTGAGCTAGCTCAGAACAAAAGAACTGTGCTTCCTACACAAACGGGGCATATCTAGTTCAACTCAGTATTGGAAACTGAGTAAAACAGGAGCTTCTCTTCAGTCCAATACACTGTACTGGCTGAGAACAGACGCGAATGCTATTTGCACTGTATATGGCCAGAAAAGCACAAGTGTGCTGTTCTTAGCCTGAATGAACACTTGCTGCTAGAACTTGAATCTCAACGTGATTCAACTCCGTTTAGGAAGTTTAATTGAACCCTAGTGCGCCATGCAAGAAAAACACTCTGTTTTAGAAAAAACAGCAATCTTTCACTCTACTGTGTTTCCTATAAGGCACTTACAGTGAGCTAGCTCAGAACAAAAGAACTGTGCTTCCTACACAAACGGGGCATATCTAGTTCAACTCAGTATTGGAAACTGAGTAAAACAGGAGCTTCTCTTCAGTCCAATACACTGTACTGGCTGGGAACAGACGCGAATGCTATTTGCACTGTATATGGCCAGAATAGCACAAGTGTGCTGTTCTTAGCCTGAATGAACACTTGCTGCTAGATCTTGAATCTCAACGTGATTCAACTCCGTTTTGGAAGTTTAATTGAACCCCAGTGTGCCATGCAAGAAAAACACTCTGTTTTAGAGAAAACAGCATTCTTTCACTCTACTGTGTTTCCTATAGTGCACGTACAGTGAGCTAGCTCAGAACAAAAGAACTGTGCTTCCTACACAAACGGGGCATATCTAGTTCAACTCAGTATTGGAAACTGAGTAAAACAGGAGCTTCTCTTCAGTCCAATACACTGTACTGGCTGGGAACAGACGCGAATGCTATTTGCACTGTATATGGCCAGAATAGCACAAGTGTGCTGTTCTTAGCCTGAATGAACACTTGCTGCTAGAACTTGAATCTCAACGTGATTCAACTCCGTTTAGGAAGTTTAATTGAACCCTAGTGCGCCATGCAAGAAAAACACTCTGTTTTAGAGAAAACAGCAATCTTTCACTCTACTGTGTTTCCTATAGGGCCCGTAACTGAGCTAGCTCAGAACAAAAGAACTGTGCTTCCTACACAAACGGGGCATATCTAGTTCAACTCAGTATTGGAAAATGAGCAAAACAGGAGCTTCTCTTCAGTCCAATACACTGTACTGGCTGGGAACAGACGCGAATGCTATTTGCACTGTTTATGGCCAGAATAGCACAAGTGTGCTGTTCTTAGCCTGAATGAACACTTGCTGCTAGAACTTGAATCTCAACGTGATTCAACTCCGTTTAGGAAGTTTAATTGAACCCCAGTGCGCCATGCAAGAAAAACACTCTGTTTTAGAGAAAACAGCATTCTTTCACTCTACTGTGTTTCCTATAGGGCACGTACAGTGCGCTAGCTCAGAACAAAAGAACTGTGCTTCCTACACAAACGGGGCATATCTAGTTCAACTCAGTATTGGAAACTGAGTAAAACAGGAGCTTCTCTTCAGTCCAATACACTGTACTGGCTGGGAACAGACGCGAATGCTATTTGCACTGTATATGGCCAGAATAGCACAAGTGTGCTGTTCTTAGCCTGAATGAACACTTGCTGCTAGAACTTGAATCTCAACGTGATTCAACTCCGTTTTGGAAGTTTAATTGAACCCCAGTGCGCCATGCAAGAAAAACACTCTGTTTTAGAGAAAACAGCATTCTTTCACTCTACTGTGTTTCCTATAGGGCACGTACAGTGAGCTAGCTCAGAACAAAAGAACTGTGCTTCCTACACAAACGGGGCATATCTAGTTCAACTCAGTATTGGAAAAAGTAAAACAGGAGCTTCTCTTCAGTCCAATACACTGTACTGGCTGGGAACAGACGCGAATGCTATTTGCACTGTATATGGCCAGAATAGCACAAGTGTGCTGTTCTTAGCCTGAATGAACACTTGCTGCTAGAACTTGAATCTCAACGTGATTCAACTCCGTTTAGGAAGTTTAATTGAACCCTAGTGCGCCATGCAAGAAAAACACTCTGTTTTAGAGAAAACAGCATTCTTTCACTCTACTGTGTTTCCTATAGGGCACGTACAGTGAGCTAGCTCAGAACAAAAGAACTGTGCTTCCTACACAAACGGGGCATATCTAGTTCAACTCAGTATTGGAAACTGAGTAAAACAGGAGCTTCTCTTCAGTCCAATACACTGTACTGGCTGGGAACAGACGCGAATGCTATTTGCACTGTATATGGCCAGAAAAGCAAAAGTGTGCTGTTCTTAGCCTGAATGAACACTTGCTGCTAGAACTTGAACCTCAACGTGATTCAACTCCGTTTAGGAAGTTTAATTGAACCCTAGTGCGCCATGCAAGAAAAACACTCTGTTTTAGAGAAAACAGCAATCTTTCACTCTACTGTGTTTCCTATAGGGCCAATACAGTGAGCTAGCTCAGAACAAAAGAACTGTGCTTCCTACACAAACGGGGCATATCTAGTTCAACTCAGTATTGGAAACTGAGTAAAACAGGAGCTTCTCTTCAGTCCAATACACTGTACTGGCTGGGAACAGACGCGAATGCTATTTGCACTGTATATGGCCAGAATAGCACAAGTGTGCTGTTCTTAGCCTGAATGAACACTTGCTGCTAGAACTTGAATCTCAACGTGATTCAACTCCGTTTAGGAAGTTTAATTGAACCCTAGTGCGCCATGCAAGAAAAACACTCTGTTTTAGAGAAAACAGCATTCTTTCACTCTACTGTGTTTCCTATAGGGCACGTACAGTGAGCTAGCTCAGAACAAAAGAACTGTGCTTCCTACACAAACGGGGCATATCTAGTTCAACTCAGTATTGGAAACTGAGTAAAACAGGAGCTTCTCTTCAGTCCAATACACTGTACTGGCTGGGAACAGACGCGAATGCTATTTGCACTGTATATGGCCAGAATAGCACAAGTGTGCTGTTCTTAGCCTGAATGAACACTTGCTGCTAGAACTTGAATCTCAACGTGATTCAACTCCGTTTAGGAAGTTTAATTGAACCCTAGTGCGCCATGCAAGAAAAACACTCTGTTTTAGAGAAAACAGCATTCTTTCACTCTACTGTGTTTCCTATAGGGCCCGTAAGTGTGCTAGCTCAGAACAAAAGAACTGTGCTTCTACACAAACGGGGCATATCTAGTTCAACTCAGTATTGGAAACTGAGTAAAACAGGAGCTTCTCTTCAGTCCAATACACTGTACTGGCTGGGAACAGACTCGAATGCTATTTGCACTGTATATGGCCAGAATAGCACAAGTGTGCTGTTCTTAGCCTGAATGAACACTTGCTGCTAGAACTTGAATCTCAACGTGATTCAACTCCGTTTAGGAAGTTTAATTGAACCCTAGTGCGCCATGCAAGAAAAACACTCTGTTTTAGAGAAAACAGCATTCTTTCACTCTACTGTGTTTCCTATAGGGCCCGTAAGTGAGCTAGCTCAGAACAAAAGAACTGTGCTTCCTACACAAACGGGGCATATCTAGTTCAACTCAGTATTGGAAAGTGAGTAAAACAGGACCTTCTCTTCAGTCCAATACACTGTACTGGCTGGGAACAGACGCGAATGCTATTTGCACTGTATAGGGCCAGAATAGTACAAGTGTGCTGTTCTTAGCCTGAATGAACACTTGCTGCTAGAACTTGAATCTCAACGTGATTCAACTCCGTTTAGGAAGTTTAATTGAACCCCAGTGCGCCATGCAAGAAAAACACTCTGTTTTAGAGAAAACAGCATTCTTTCACTCTACTGTGTTTCCTATAGGGCACGTACAGTGAGCTAGCTCAGAACAAAAGAACTGTGCTTCCTACACAAACGGGGCATATCTAGTTCAACTCAGTATTGGAAACTGAGTAAAACAGGAGCTTCTCTTCAGTCCAATACACTGTACTGGCTGGGAACAGACGCGAATGCTATTTGCACTGTATATGGCCAGAATAGCACAAGTGTGCTGTTCTTAGCCTGAATAAACACTTGCTGCTAGAACTTGAATCTCAACGTGATTCAACTCCGTTTAGGAAGTTTAATTGAACCCTAGTGCGCCATGCAAGAAAAACACTCTGTTTTAGAGAAAACAGCATTCTTTCACTCTACTGTGTTTCCTATAGGGCACGTACAGTGAGCTAGCTCAGAACAAAAGAACTGTGCTTCCTACACAAACGGGGCATATCTAGTTCAACTCAGTATTGGAAACTGAGTAAAACAGGAGCTTCTCTTCAGTCCAATACACTGTACTGGCTGGGAACAGACGCGAATGCTATTTGCACTGTATATGGCCAGAATAGCACAAGTGTGCTGTTCTTAGCCTGAATGAACACTTGCTGCTAGAACTTGAATCTCAACGTGATTCAACTCCGTTTAGGAAGTTTAATTGAACCCTAGTGCGCCATGCAAGAAAAACACTCTGTTTTAGAGAAAACAGCATTCTTTCACTCTACTGTGTTTCCTATAGGGCACGTACAGTGAGCTAGCTCAGAACAAAAGAACTGTGCTTCCTACACAAACGGGGCATATCTAGTTCAACTCAGTATTGGAAACTGAGTAAAACAGGAGCTTCTCTTCAGTCCAATACACTGTACTGGCTGGGAACAGACTCGAATGCTATTTGCACTGTATATGGCCAGAATAGCACAAGTGTGCTGTTCTTAGCCTGAATGAACACTTGCTGCTAGAACTTGAATCTCAACGTGATTCAACTCCGTTTAGGAAGTTTAATTGAACCCTAGTGCGCCATGCAAGAAAAACACTCTGTTTTAGAGAAAACAGCATTCTTTCACTCTACTGTGTTTCCTATAGGGCCCGTAAGTGTGCTAGCTCAGAACAAAAGAACTGTGCTTCTACACAAACGGGGCATATCTAGTTCAACTCAGTATTGGAAACTGAGTAAAACAGGAGCTTCTCTTCAGTCCAATACACTGTACTGGCTGGGAACAGACGCGAATGCTATTTGCACTGTATATGGCCAGAATAGCACAAGTGTGCTGTTCTTAGCCTGAATGAACACTTGCTGCTAGAACTTGAATCTCAACGTGATTCAACTCCGTTTAGGAAGTTTAATTGAACCCTAGTGCGCCATGCAAGAAAAACACTCTGTTTTATAGAAAACAGCATTCTTTCACTCTACTGTGTTTCCTATAGGGCCCATAAGTGAGCTAGCTCAGAACAAAAGAACTGTGCTTCCTACACAAACGGGGCATATCTAGTTCAACTCAGTATTGGAAACTGAGTAAAACAGGAGCTTCTCTTCAGTCCAATACACTCTACTGGCTGGGAACAGACACGAATGCTATTTGCACTGTATATGGCCAGAATAGCACAAGTGTGCTGTTCTTAGCCTGAATGAACACTTGCTGCTAGAACTTGAATCTCAACGTGATTCAACTCCGTTTAGGAAGTTTAATTGAACCCTAGTGCGCCATGCAAGAAAAACACTCTGTTTTAGAGAAAACAGCATTCTTTCACTCTACTGTGTTTCCTATAGGGCACGTACAGTGAGCTAGCTCAGAACAAAAGAACTGTGCTTCCTACACAAACGGGGCATATCTAGTTCAACTCAGTATTGGAAACTGAGTAAAACAGGAGCTTCTCTTCAGTCCAATACACTGTACTGGCTGGGAACAGACGCGAATGCTATTTGCACTGTATATGGCCAGAAAAGCACAAGTGTGCTGTTCTTAGCCTGAATGAACACTTGCTGATAGAACTTGAACCTCAACGTGATTCAACTCCGTTTAGGAAGTTTAATTGAACCCTAGTGCGCCATGCAAGAAAAACACTCTGTTTTAGAGAAAACAGCAATCTTTCACTCTACTGTGTTTCCTATAGGGCACGTACAGTGAGCTAGCTCAGAACAAAAGAACTGTGCTTCCTACACAAACGGGGCATATCTAGTTCAACTCAGTATTGGAAACTGAGTAAAACAGGAGCTTCTCTTCAGTCCAATACACTGTACTGGCTGGGAACAGACGCGAATGCTATTTGCACTGTATATGGCCAGAATAGCACAAGTGTGCTGTTCTTAGCCTGAATGAACACTTGCTGCTAGAACTTGAATCTCAACGTGATTCAACTCCGTTTAGGAAGTTTAATTGAACCCTAGTGCGCCATGCAAGAAAAACACTCTGTTTTAGAGAAAACAGCATTCTTTCACTCTACTGTGTTTCCTATAGGGCCCGTAAGTGAGCTAGCTCAGAACAAAAGAACTGTGCTTCCTACACAAACGGGGCATATCTAGTTCAACTCAGTATTGGAAAATGAGCAAAACAGGAGCTTCTCTTCAGTCCAATACACTGTACTGGCTGGGAACAGACGCGAATGCTATTTGCACTGTATATGGCCAGAATAGCACAAGTGTGCTGTTCTTAGCCTGAATGAACACTTGCTGCTAGAACTTGAATCTCAACGTGATTCAACTCCGTTTAGGAAGTTTAATTGAACCCCAGTGCGCCATGCAAGAAAAACACTCTGTTTTAGAGAAAACAGCATTCTTTCACTCTAGTGTGTTTCCTATAGGGCACGTACAGTGCGCTAGCTCAGAACAAAAGAACTGTGCTTCCTACACAAACGGGGCATATCTAGTTCAACTCAGTATTGGAAACTGAGTAAAACAGGAGCTTCTCTTCAGTCCAATACACTGTACTGGCTGGGAACAGACGCGAATGCTATTTGCACTGTATATGGCCAGAATAGCACAAGTGTGCTGTTCTTAGCCTGAATGAACACTTGCTGCTAGAACTTGAATCTCAACGTGATTCAACTCCGTTTAGGAAGTTTAATTGAACCCTAGTGCGCCATGCAAGAAAAACACTCTGTTTTAGAGAAAACAGCATTCTTTCACTCTACTGTGTTTCCTATAGGGCACGTACAGTGAGCTAGCTCAGAACAAAAGAACTGTGCTTCCTACACAAACGGGGCATATCTAGTTCAACTCAGTATTGGAAACTGAGTAAAACAGGAGCTTCTCTTCAGTCCAATACACTGTACTGGCTGGGAACAGACGCGAATGCTATTTGCACTGTATATGGCCAGAATAGCACAAGTGTGCTGTTCTTAGCCTGAATGAACACTTGCTGCTAGAACTTGAATCTCAACGTGATTCAACTCCGTTTAGGAAGTTTAATTGAACCCTAGTGCGCCATGCAAGAAAAACACTCTGTTTTAGAGAAAACAGCATTCTTTCACTCTACTGTGTTTCCTATAGGGCACGTACAGTGAGCTAGCTCAGAACAAAAGAACTGTGCTTCCTACACAAACGGGGCATATCTAGTTCAACTCAGTATTGGAAACTGAGTAAAACAGGAGCTTCTCTTCAGTCCAATACACTGTACTGGCTGGGAACAGACGCGAATGCTATTTGCACTGTATATGGCCAGAATAGCACAAGTGTGCTGTTCTTAGCCTGAATGAACACTTGCTGCTAGAACTTGAATCTCAACGTGATTCAACTCCGTTTAGGAAGTTTAATTGAACCCTAGTGCGCCATGCAAGAAAAACACTCTGTTTTAGAGAAAACAGCATTCTTTCACTCTACTGTGTTTCCTATAGGGCCCGTAAGTGTGCTAGCTCAGAACAAAAGAACTGTGCTTCTACACAAACGGGGCAGATCTAGTTCAACTCAGTATTGGAAACTGAGTAAAACAGGAGCTTCTCTTCAGTCCAATACACTGTACTGGCTGGGAACAGACGCGAATGCTATTTGCACTGTATATGGCCAGAATAGCACAAGTGTGCTGTTCTTAGCCTGAATGAACACTTGCTGCTAGAACTTGAATCTCAACGTGATTCAACTCCGTTTAGGAAGTTTAATTGAACCCTAGTGCGCCATGCAAGAAAAACACTCTGTTTTAGAGAAAACAGCATTCTTTCACTCTACTGTGTTTCCTATAGGGCACGTACAGTGAGCTAGCTCAGAACAAAAGAACTGTGCTTCCTACACAAACGGGGCATATCTAGTTCAACTCAGTATTGGAAACTGAGTAAAACAGGAGCTTCTCTTCAGTCCAATACACTGTACTGGCTGGGAACAGACGCGAATGCTATTTGCACTGTATATGGCCAGAATAGCACAAGTGTGCTGTTCTTAGCCTGAATGAACACTTGCTGCTAGAACTTGAATCTCAACGTGATTCAACTCCGTTTAGGAAGTTTAATTGAACCCTAGTGCGCCATGCAAGAAAAACACTCTGTTTTAGAGAAAACAGCATTCTTTCACTCTACTGTGTTTCCTATAGGGCACGTACAGTGAGCTAGCTCAGAATAAAAGAACTGTGCTTCCTACACAAACGGGGCATATCTAGTTCAACTCAGTATTGGAAACTGAGTAAAACAGGAGCTTCTCTTCAATCCAATACACTGTACTGGCTGGGAACAGACGCGAATGCTATTTGCACTGTATATGGCCAGAATAGCACAAGTGTGCTGTTCTTAGCCTGAATGAACACTTGCTGCTAGAACTTGAATCTCAACGTGATTCAACTCCGTTTAGGAAGTTTAATTGAACCCTAGTGCGCCATGCAAGAAAAACACTCTGTTTTAGAGAAAACAGCATTCTTTCACTCTACTGTGTTTCCTATAGGGCACGTACAGTGAGCTAGCTCAGAATAAAAGAACTGTGCTTCCTACACAAACGGGGCATATCTAGTTCAACTCAGTATTGGAAACTGAGTAAAACAGGAGCTTCTCTTCAGTCCAATACACTGTACTGGCTGGGAACAGACGCGAATGCTATTTGCACTGTATATGGCCAGAATAGCACAAGTGTGCTGTTCTTAGCCTGAATGAACACTTGCTGCTAGAACTTGAATCTCAACGTGATTCAACTCCGTTTAGGAAGTTTAATTGAACCCTAGTGCGCCATGCAAGAAAAACACTCTGTTTTAGAGAAAACAGCATTCTTTCACTCTACTGTGTTTCCTATAGGGCACGTACAGTGAGCTAGCTCAGAACAAAAGAACTGTGCTTCCTACACAAACGGGGCATATCTAGTTCAACTCAGTATTGGAAACTGAGTAAAACAGGAGCTTCTCTTCAGTCCAATACACTGTACTGGCTGGGAACAGACGCGAATGCTATTTGCACTGTATATGGCCAGAATAGCACAAGTGTGCTGTTCTTAGCCTGAATGAACACTTGCTGCTAGAACTTGAATCTCAACGTGATTCAACTCCGTTTAGGAAGTTTAATTGAACCCTAGTGCGCCATGCAAGAAAAACACTCTGTTTTAGAGAAAACAGCAATCTTTCACTCTACTGTGTTTCCTATAGGGCACGTACAGTGAGCTAGCTCAGAACAAAAGAACTGTGCTTCCTACACAAACGGGGCATATCTAGTTCAACTCAGTATTGGAAACTGAGTAAAACAGGAGCTTCTCTTCAGTCCAATACACTGTACTGGCTGGGAACAGACGCGAATGCTATTTGCACTGTATAGGGCCAGAATAGCACAAGTGTGCTGTTCTTAGCCTGAATGAACACTTGCTGCTAGAACTTGAATCTCAACGTGATTCAACTCCGTTTAGGAAGTTTAATTGAACCCTAGTGCGCCATGCAAGAAAAACACTCTGTTTTAGAGAAAACAGCAATCTTTCACTCTACTGTGTTTCCTATAGGGCACGTACAGTGAGCTAGCTCAGAACAAAAGAACTGTGCTTCCTACACAAACGGGGCATATCTAGTTCAACTCAGTATTGGAAACTGAGTAAAACAGGAGCTTCTCTTCAGTCCAATACACTGTACTGGCTGGGAACAGACGCGAATGCTATTTGCACTGTATATGGCCAGAATAGCACAAGTGTGCTGTTCTTAGCCTGAATGAACACTTGCTGCTAGAACTTGAATCTCAACGTGATTCAACTCCGTTTAGGAAGTTTAATTGAACCCTAGTGCGCCATGCAAGAAAAACACTCTGTTTTAGAGAAAACAGCATTCTTTCACTCTACTGTGTTTCCTATAGGGCACGTACAGTGAGCTAGCTCAGAACAAAAGAACTGTGCTTCCTACACAAACGGGGCATATCTAGTTCAACTCAGTATTGGAAACTGAGTAAAACAGGAGCTTCTCTTCAGTCCAATACACTGTACTGGCTGGGAACAGACTCGAATGCTATTTGCACTGTATATGGCCAGAATAGCACAAGTGTGCTGTTCTTAGCCTGAATGAACACTTGCTGCTAGAACTTGAATCTCAACGTGATTCAACTCCGTTTAGGAAGTTTAATTGAACCCCAGTGCGCCATGCAAGAAAAACACTCTGTTTTAGAGAAAACAGCATTCTTTCACTCTACTGTGTTTCCTATAGGGCACGTACAGTGAGCTAGCTCAGAACAAAAGAACTGTGCTTCTACACAAACGGGGCATATCTAGTTCAACTCAGTATTGGAAACTGAGTAAAACAGGAGCTTCTCTTCAGTCCAATACACTGTACTGGCTGGGAACAGACGCGAATGCTATTTGCACTGTATATGGCCAGAATAGCACAAGTGTGCTGTTCTTAGCCTGAATGAACACTTGCTGCTAGAACTTGAATCTCAACGTGATTCAACTCCGTTTAGGAAGTTTAATTGAACCCTAGTGCGCCATGCAAGAAAAACACTCTGTTTTAGAGAAAACAGCATTCTTTCACTCTACTGTGTTTCCTATAGGGCCCGTAACTGAGCTAGCTCAGAACAAAAGAACTGTGCTTCCTACACAAACGGGGCATATCTAGTTCAACTCAGTATTGGAAAATGAGCAAAACAGGAGCTTCTCTTCAGTCCAATACACTGTACTGGCTGGGAACAGACGCGAATGCTATTTGCACTGTTTATGGCCAGAATAGCACAAGTGTGCTGTTCTTAGCCTGAATGAACACTTGCTGCTAGAACTTGAATCTCAACGTGATTCAACTCCGTTTAGGAAGTTTAATTGAACCCCAGTGCGCCATGCAAGAAAAACACTCTGTTTTAGAGAAAACAGCATTCTTTCACTCTACTGTGTTTCCTATAGGGCACGTACAGTGCGCTAGCTCAGAACAAAAGAACTGTGCTTCCTACACAAACGGGGCATATCTAGTTCAACTCAGTATTGGAAACTGAGTAAAACAGGAGCTTCTCTTCAGTCCAATACACTGTACTGGCTGGGAACAGACGCGAATGCTATTTGCACTGTATATGGCCAGAATAGCACAAGTGTGCTGTTCTTAGCCTGAATGAACACTTGCTGCTAGAACTTGAATCTCAACGTGATTCAACTCCGTTTTGGAAGTTTAATTGAACCCCAGTGCGCCATGCAAGAAAAACACTCTGTTTTAGAGAAAACAGCATTCTTTCACTCTACTGTGTTTCCTATAGGGCACGTACAGTGAGCTAGCTCAGAACAAAAGAACTGTGCTTCCTACACAAACGGGGCATATCTAGTTCAACTCAGTATTGGAAACTGAGTAAAACAGGAGCTTCTCTTCAGTCCAATACACTGTACTGGCTGGGAACAGACGCGAATGCTATTTGCACTGTATATGGCCAGAATAGCACAAGTGTGCTGTTCTTAGCCTGAATGAACACTTGCTGCTAGAACTTGAATCTCAACGTGATTCAACTCCGTTTAGGAAGTTTAATTGAACCCTAGTGCGCCATGCAAGAAAAACACTCTGTTTTAGAGAAAACAGCATTCTTTCACTCTACTGTGTTTCCTATAGGGCACGTACAGTGAGCTAGCTCAGAACAAAAGAACTGTGCTTCCTACACAAACGGGGCATATCTAGTTCAACTCAGTATTGGAAACTGAGTAAAACAGGAGCTTCTCTTCAGTCCAATACACTGTACTGGCTGGGAACAGACGCGAATGCTATTTGCACTGTATATGGCCAGAAAAGCAAAAGTGTGCTGTTCTTAGCCTGAATGAACACTTGCTGATAGAACTTGAACCTCAACGTGATTCAACTCCGTTTAGGAAGTTTAATTGAACCCTAGTGCGCCATGCAAGAAAAACACTCTGTTTTAGAGAAAACAGCAATCTTTCACTCTACTGTGTTTCCTATAGGGCACGTACAGTGAGCTAGCTCAGAACAAAAGAACTGTGCTTCCTACACAAACGGGGCATATCTAGTTCAACTCAGTATTGGAAACTGAGTAAAACAGGAGCTTCTCTTCAGTCCAATACACTGTACTGGCTGGGAACAGACGCGAATGCTATTTGCACTGTATATGGCCAGAATAGCACAAGTGTGCTGTTCTTAGCCTGAATGAACACTTGCTGCTAGAACTTGAATCTCAACGTGATTCAACTCCGTTTAGGAAGTTTAATTGAACCCTAGTGCGCCATGCAAGAAAAACACTCTGTTTTAGAGAAAACAGCATTCTTTCACTCTACTGTGTTTCCTATAGGGCACGTACAGTGAGCTAGCTCAGAACAAAAGAACTGTGCTTCCTACACAAACGGGGCATATCTAGTTCAACTCAGTATTGGAAACTGAGTAAAACAGGAGCTTCTCTTCAGTCCAATACACTGTACTGGCTGGGAACAGACGCGAATGCTATTTGCACTGTATATGGCCAGAATAGCACAAGTGTGCTGTTCTTAGCCTGAATGAACACTTGCTGCTAGAACTTGAATCTCAACGTGATTCAACTCCGTTTAGGAAGTTTAATTGAACCCTAGTGCGCCATGCAAGAAAAACACTCTGTTTTAGAGAAAACAGCATTCTTTCACTCTACTGTGTTTCCTATAGGGCCCGTAAGTGTGCTAGCTCAGAACAAAAGAACTGTGCTTCTACACAAACGGGGCATATCTAGTTCAACTCAGTATTGGAAACTGAGTAAAACAGGAGCTTCTCTTCAGTCCAATACACTGTACTGGCTGGGAACAGACTCGAATGCTATTTGCACTGTATATGGCCAGAATAGCACAAGTGTGCTGTTCTTAGCCTGAATGAACACTTGCTGCTAGAACTTGAATCTCAACGTGATTCAACTCCGTTTAGGAAGTTTAATTGAACCCTAGTGCGCCATGCAAGAAAAACACTCTGTTTTAGAGAAAACAGCATTCTTTCACTCTACTGTGTTTCCTATAGGGCCCGTAAGTGAGCTAGCTCAGAACAAAAGAACTGTGCTTCCTACACAAACGGGGCATATCTAGTTCAACTCAGTATTGGAAACTGAGTAAAACAGGACCTTCTCTTCAGTCCAATACACTGTACTGGCTGGGAACAGACGCGAATGCTATTTGCACTGTATATGGCCAGAATAGCACAAGTGTGCTGTTCTTAGCCTGAATGAACACTTGCTGCTAGAACTTGAATCTCAACGTGATTCAACTCCGTTTAGGAAGTTTAATTGAACCCCAGTGCGCCATGCAAGAAAAACACTCTGTTTTAGAGAAAACAGCATTCTTTCACTCTACTGTGTTTCCTATAGGGCACGTACAGTGAGCTAGCTCAGAACAAAAGAACTGTGCTTCCTACACAAACGGGGCATATCTAGTTCAACTCAGTATTGGAAACTGAGTAAAACAGGAGCTTCTCTTCAGTCCAATACACTGTACTGGCTGGGAACAGACGCGAATGCTATTTGCACTGTATATGGCCAGAATAGCACAAGTGTGCTGTTCTTAGCCTGAATAAACACTTGCTGCTAGAACTTGAATCTCAACGTGATTCAACTCCGTTTAGGAAGTTTAATTGAACCCTAGTGCGCCATGCAAGAAAAACACTCTGTTTTAGAGAAAACAGCATTCTTTCACTCTACTGTGTTTCCTATAGGGCACGTACAGTGAGCTAGCTCAGAACAAAAGAACTGTGCTTCCTACACAAACGGGGCATATCTAGTTCAACTCAGTATTGGAAACTGAGTGAAACAGGAGCTTCTCTTCAGTCCAATACACTGTACTGGCTGGGAACAGACGCGAATGCTATTTGCACTGTATATGGCCAGAATAGCACAAGTGTGCTGTTCTTAGCCTGAATGAACACTTGCTGCTAGAACTTGAATCTCAACGTGATTCAACTCCGTTTAGGAAGTTTAATTGAACCCTAGTGCGCCATGCAAGAAAAACACTCTGTTTTAGAGAAAACAGCATTCTTTCACTCTACTGTGTTTCCTATAGGGCACGTACAGTGAGCTAGCTCAGAACAAAAGAACTGTGCTTCCTACACAAACGGGGCATATCTAGTTCAACTCAGTATTGGAAACTGAGTAAAACAGGAGCTTCTCTTCAGTCCAATACACTGTACTGGCTGGGAACAGACTCGAATGCTATTTGCACTGTATATGGCCAGAATAGCACAAGTGTGCTGTTCTTAGCCTGAATGAACACTTGCTGCTAGAACTTGAATCTCAACGTGATTCAACTCCGTTTAGGAAGTTTAATTGAACCCTAGTGCGCCATGCAAGAAAAACACTCTGTTTTAGAGAAAACAGCATTCTTTCACTCTACTGTGTTTCCTATAGGGCCCGTAAGTGTGCTAGCTCAGAACAAAAGAACTGTGCTTCTACACAAACGGGGCATATCTAGTTCAACTCAGTATTGGAAACTGAGTAAAACAGGAGCTTCTCTTCAGTCCAATACACTGTACTGGCTGGGAACAGACGCGAATGCTATTTGCACTGTATATGGCCAGAATAGCACAAGTGTGCTGTTCTTAGCCTGAATGAACACTTGCTGCTAGAACTTGAATCTCAACGTGATTCAACTCCGTTTAGGAAGTTTAATTGAACCCTAGTGCGCCATGCAAGAAAAACACTCTGTTTTATAGAAAACAGCATTCTTTCACTCTACTGTGTTTCCTATAGGGCCCATAAGTGAGCTAGCTCAGAACAAAAGAACTGTGCTTCCTACACAAACGGGGCATATCTAGTTCAACTCAGTATTGGAAACTGAGTAAAACAGGAGCTTCTCTTCAGTCCAATACACTCTACTGGCTGGGAACAGACACGAATGCTATTTGCACTGTATATGGCCAGAATAGCACAAGTGTGCTGTTCTTAGCCTGAATGAACACTTGCTGCTAGAACTTGAATCTCAACGTGATTCAACTCCGTTTAGGAAGTTTAATTGAACCCTAGTGCGCCATGCAAGAAAAACACTCTGTTTTAGAGAAAACAGCATTCTTTCACTCTACTGTGTTTCCTATAGGGCACGTACAGTGAGCTAGCTCAGAACAAAAGAACTGTGCTTCCTACACAAACGGGGCATATCTAGTTCAACTCAGTATTGGAAACTGAGTAAAACAGGAGCTTCTCTTCAGTCCAATACACTGTACTGGCTGGGAACAGACGCGAATGCTATTTGCACTGTATATGGCCAGAATAGCACAAGTGTGCTGTTCTTAGCCTGAATGAACACTTGCTGCTAGAACTTGAATCTCAACGTGATTCAACTCCGTTTAGGAAGTTTAATTGAACCCTAGTGCGCCATGCAAGAAAAACACTCTGTTTTAGAGAAAACAGCATTCTTTCACTCTACTGTGTTTCCTATAGGGCACGTACAGTGAGCTAGCTCAGAACAAAAGAACTGTGCTTCCTACACAAACGAGGCATATCTAGTTCAACTCAGTATTGGAAACTGAGTAAAACAGGAGCTTCTCTTCAGTCCAATACACTGTACTGGCTGGGAACAGACGCGAATGCTATTTGCACTGTATATGGCCAGAATAGCACAAGTGTGCTGTTCTTAGCCTGAATGAACACTTGCTGCTAGAACTTGAATCTCAACGTGATTCAACTCCGTTTAGGAAGTTTAATTGAACCCTAGTGCGCCATGCAAGAAAAACACTCTGTTTTAGAGAAAACAGCATTCTTTCACTCTACTGTGTTTCCTATAGGGCCCGTAAGTGAGCTAGCTCAGAACAAAAGAACTGTGCTTCCTACACAAACGGGGCATATCTAGTTCAACTCAGTATTGGAAAATGAGCAAAACAGGAGCTTCTCTTCAGTCCAATACACTGTACTGGCTGGGAACAGACGCGAATGCTATTTGCACTGTATATGGCCAGAATAGCACAAGTGTGCTGTTCTTAGCCTGAATGAACACTTGCTGCTAGAACTTGAATCTCAACGTGATTCAACTCCGTTTAGGAAGTTTAATTGAACCCTAGTGCGCCATGCAAGAAAAACACTCTGTTTTAGAGAAAACAGCATTCTTTCACTCTACTGTGTTTCCTATAGGGCACGTACAGTGAGCTAGCTCAGAACAAAAGAACTGTGCTTCCTACACAAACGGGGCATATCTAGTTCAACTCAGTATTGGAAACTGAGTAAAACAGGAGCTTCTCTTCAGTCCAATACACTGTACTGGCTGGGAACAGACGCGAATGCTATTTGCACTGTATATGGCCAGAATAGCACAAGTGTGCTGTTCTTAGCCTGAATGAACACTTGCTGCTAGAACTTGAATCTCAACGTGATTCAACTCCGTTTAGGAAGTTTAATTGAACCCTAGTGCGCCATGCAAGAAAAACACTCTGTTTTAGAGAAAACAGCATTCTTTCACTCTACTGTGTTTCCTATAGGGCACGTACACTGAGCTAGCTCAGAACAAAAGAACTGTGCTTCCTACACAAACGGGGCATATCTAGTTCAACTCAGTATTGGAAACTGAGTAAAACAGGAGCTTCTCTTCAGTCCAATACACTGTACTGGCTGGGAACAGACGCGAATGCTATTTGCACTGTATATGGCCAGAATAGCACAAGTGTGCTGTTCTTAGCCTGAATGAACACTTGCTGCTAGAACTTGAATCTCAACGTGATTCAACTCCGTTTAGGAAGTTTAATTGAACCCTAGTGCGCCATGCAAGAAAAACACTCTGTTTTAGAGAAAACAGCATTCTTTCACTCTACTGTGTTTCCTATAGGGCACGTACAGTGAGCTAGCTCAGAACAAAAGAACTGTGCTTCCTACACAAACGGGGCATATCTAGTTCAACTCAGTATTGGAAACTGAGTAAAACAGGAGCTTCTCTTCAGTCCAATACACTGTACTGGCTGGGAACAGACGCGAATGCTATTTGCACTGTATATGGCCAGAATAGCACAAGTGTGCTGTTCTTAGCCTGAATGAACACTTGCTGCTAGAACTTGAATCTCAACGTGATTCAACTCCGTTTAGGAAGTTTAATTGAACCCTAGTGCGCCATGCAAGAAAAACACTCTGTTTTAGAGAAAACAGCATTCTTTCACTCTACTGTGTTTCCTATAGGGCACGTACAGTGAGCTAGCTCAGAACAAAAGAACTGTGCTTCCTACACAAACGGGGCATATCTAGTTCAACTCAGTATTGGAAACTGAGTAAAACAGGAGCTTCTCTTCAGTCCAATACACTGTACTGGCTGGCAACAGACGCGAATGCTATTTGCACTGTATATGGCCAGAATAGCACAAGTGTGCTGTTCTTAGCCTGAATGAACACTTGCTGCTAGAACTTGAATCTCAACGTGATTCAACTCCGTTTTGGAAGTTTAATTGAACCCCAGTGTGCCATGCAAGAAAAACACTCTGTTTTAGAGAAAACAGCATTCTTTCACTCTACTGTGTTTCCTATAGGGCACGTACAGTGAGCTAGCTCAGAACAAAAGAACTGTGCTTCCTACATAAACGGGGCATATCTAGTTCAACTCAGTATAGGAAACTGAGTAAAACAGGAGCTTCTCTTCAGTCCAATACACTGTACTGGCTGGGAACAGACGCGAATGCTATTTGTACTGTATATAGCCAGAATAGCACAAGTGTGCTGTTCTTAGCCTGAATGAACACTTGCTGCTAGAACTTGAATCTCAACGTGATTCAACTCCGTTTAGGAAGTTTAATTGAACCCTAGTGTGCCATGCAAGAAAAACACTCTCTTATAGATAAAACAGCATTCTTGCACTCTACTGTGTTTCCTATAGGGCCCGTACAGTGACCTAGCTCAGAACAAAAGAACTGTGCTTCCTACACAAACGTGGCATATCTAGTTCAACTCAGTATTAGAAACTGAGTAAAACAGGAGCTTCTCTTCAGTGCAATACACTGTACTGGCTGGGAACAGACGCGAATGCTATTTGCACTGTATATGGCCAGAATAGCACAAGTGTGCTGTTCTTAGCCTGAATGAACACTTGCTGCTAGAACTTGAATCTCAACGTGATTCAACTCCGTTTAGGAAGTTTAATTGAACCCTAGTGCGCCATGCAAGAAAAACACTCTGTTTTAGAGAAAACAGCATTCTTTCACTCTACTGTGTTTCCTATAGGGCACGTACAGTGAGCTAGCTCAGAACAAAAGAACTGTGCTTCCTACACAAACGGGGCATATCTAGTTCAACTCAGTATTGGAAACTGAGTAAAACAGGAGCTTCTCTTCAGTCCAATACACTGTACTGGCTGGGAACAGACGCGAATGCTATTTGCACTGTATATGGCCAGAATAGCACAAGTGTGCTGTTCTTAGCCTGAATGAACACTTGCTGCTAGAACTTGAATCTCAACGTGATTCAACTCCGTTTAGGAACTTTAATTAAACCCTAATGTGCCATGCAAGAAAAACAGTCTGTTTTAGAGAAAACAGCATTCTTTCACTCTACTGTGTTTCCTATAGGGCCCGTGAGTGGGCTAGCTCAGAACAAAAGAACTGTGCTTCCTACACAAACGCGGCATATCTAGTTCAACTCAGTATTGGAAACTGAGTAAAACAGGAGCTTCTCTTCAGTCCAATACACTGTTGTGGCTGGGAACAGACGCGAATGCTATTTGCACTGTTTATGGCCAAAATAGCACAAGTGTGCTGTTCTTAGCCTGAATGAACACTTGCTGCTAGAACTTGAACCTCAATGTGATTCAACTCCGTTTAGGAAGTTTAATTGAACCCTAGTGTGCCATGCAAGAAAAACACTCTCTTTTAGAAAACAGCATTCTTGCACTCTACTGTGTTTCCTATAGGGCCCGTACAGTGAGCTAGCTCAGAACAAAAGAACTGTGCTTCCTACACAAACGGGGCATATCTAGTTCAACTCAGTATTGGAAACTGAGTAAAACAGGAGCTTCTCTTCAGTCCAATACACTGTACTGGCTGGGAACAGACGCGAATGCTATTTGCACTGTATATGGCCAGAATAGCACAAGTGTGCTGTTCTTAGCCTGAATGAACACTTGCTGCTAGAACTTGAATCTCAACGTGATTCAACTCCGTTTAGGAAGTTTAATTGAACCCTAGTGCGCCATGCAAGAAAAACACTCTGTTTTAGAGAAAACAGCATTCTTTCACTCTACTGTGTTTCCTATAGGGCACGTACAGTGAGCTAGCTCAGAACAAAAGAACTGTGCTTCCTACACAAACGGGGCATATCTAGTTCAACTCAGTATTGGAAACTGAGTAAAACAGGAGCTTCTCTTCAGTCCAATACACTGTACTGGCTGGCAACAGACGCGAATGCTATTTGCACTGTATATGGCCAGAATAGCACAAGTGTGCTGTTCTTAGCCTGAATGAACACTTGCTGCTAGAACTTGAATCTCAACGTGATTCAACTCCGTTTTGGAAGTTTAATTGAACCCCAGTGTGCCATGCAAGAAAAACACTCTGTTTTAGAGAAAACAGCATTCTTTCACTCTACTGTGTTTCCTATAGGGCACGTACAGTGAGCTAGCTCAGAACAAAAGAACTGTGCTTCCTACATAAACGGGGCATATCTAGTTCAACTCAGTATAGGAAACTGAGTAAAACAGGAGCTTCTCTTCAGTCCAATACACTGTACTGGCTGGGAACAGACGCGAATGCTATTTGTACTGTATATAGCCAGAATAGCACAAGTGTGCTGTTCTTAGCCTGAATGAACACTTGCTGCTAGAACTTGAATCTCAACGTGATTCAACTCCGTTTAGGAAGTTTAATTGAACCCTAGTGTGCCATGCAAGAAAAACACTCTCTTTTAGATAAAACAGCATTCTTGCACTCTACTGTGTTTCCTATAGGGCCCGTACAGTGACCTAGCTCAGAACAAAAGAACTGTGCTTCCTACACAAACGTGGCATATCTAGTTCAACTCAGTATTAGAAACTGAGTAAAACAGGAGCTTCTCTTCAGTGCAATACACTGTACTGGCTGGGAACAGACGCGAATGCTATTTGCACTGTATATGGCCAGAATAGCACAAGTGTGCTGTTCTTAGCCTGAATGAACACTTGCTGCTAGAACTTGAATCTCAACGTGATTCAACTCCGTTTAGGAAGTTTAATTGAACCCTAGTGCGCCATGCAAGAAAAACACTCTGTTTTAGAGAAAACAGCATTCTTTCACTCTACTGTGTTTCCTATAGGGCACGTACAGTGAGCTAGCTCAGAACAAAAGAACTGTGCTTCCTACACAAACGGGGCATATCTAGTTCAACTCAGTATTGGAAACTGAGTAAAACAGGAGCTTCTCTTCAGTCCAATACACTGTACTGGCTGGGAACAGACGCGAATGCTATTTGCACTGTATATGGCCAGAATAGCACAAGTGTGCTGTTCTTAGCCTGAATGAACACTTGCTGCTAGAACTTGAATCTCAACGTGATTCAACTCCGTTTAGGAAGTTTAATTGAACCCTAGTGCGCCATGCAAGAAAAACACTCTGTTTTAGAGAAAACAGCATTCTTTCACTCTACTGTGTTTCCTATAGGGCACGTACAGTGAGCTAGCTCAGAACAAAAGAACTGTGCTTCCTACACAAACGGGGCATATCTAGTTCAACTCAGTATTGGAAACTGAGTAAAACAGGAGCTTCTCTTCAGTCCAATACACTGTACTGGCTGGCAACAGACGCGAATGCTATTTGCACTGTATATGGCCAGAATAGCACAAGTGTGCTGTTCTTAGCCTGAATGAACACTTGCTGCTAGAACTTGAATCTCAACGTGATTCAACTCCGTTTTGGAAGTTTAATTGAACCCCAGTGTGCCATGCAAGAAAAACACTCTGTTTTAGAGAAAACAGCATTCTTTCACTCTACTGTGTTTCCTATAGGGCACGTACAGTGAGCTAGCTCAGAACAAAAGAACTGTGCTTCCTACATAAACGGGGCATATCTAGTTCAACTCAGTATAGGAAACTGAGTAAAACAGGAGCTTCTCTTCAGTCCAATACACTGTACTGGCTGGGAACAGACGCGAATGCTATTTGTACTGTATATAGCCAGAATAGCACAAGTGTGCTGTTCTTAGCCTGAATGAACACTTGCTGCTAGAACTTGAATCTCAACGTGATTCAACTCCGTTTAGGAAGTTTAATTGAACCCTAGTGTGCCATGCAAGAAAAACACTCTCTTTTAGATAAAACAGCATTCTTGCACTCTACTGTGTTTCCTATAGGGCCCGTACAGTGACCTAGCTCAGAACAAAAGAACTGTGCTTCCTACACAAACGTGGCATATCTAGTTCAACTCAGTATTAGAAACTGAGTAAAACAGGAGCTTCTCTTCAGTGCAATACACTGTACTGGCTGGGAACAGACGCGAATGCTATTTGCACTGTATATGGCCAGAATAGCACAAGTGTGCTGTTCTTAGCCTGAATGAACACTTGCTGCCAGAATGTGAATCTCAACGTGATTCAACTCCGTTTAAGAAGTTTAATTGAACCCTAGTGTGCCATGCAAGAAAAACACTCTGTTTTAGAGAAAACAGCATTCTTGCACTCTACTGTGTTTCCTATAGGGCACGTACAGTGAGCTAGCTCAGAACAAAAGAACTGTGCTTCCTACACAAACGGGGCATATCTAGTTCAACTCAGTATTGGAAACTGAGTAAAACAGGAGCTTCTCTTCAGTCCAATACACTGTACTGGCTGGGAACAGACGCGAATGCTATTTGCACTGTATATGGCCAGAATAGCACAAGTGTGCTGTTCTTAGCCTGAATGAACACTTGCTGCTAGAACTTGAATCTCAACGTGATTCAACTCCGTTTAGGAACTTTAATTAAACCCTAATGTGCCATGCAAGAAAAACAGTCTGTTTTAGAGAAAACAGCATTCTTTCACTCTACTGTGTTTCCTATAGGGCCCGTGAGTGGGCTAGCTCAGAACAAAAGAACTGTGCTTCCTACACAAACGGGGCATATCTAGTTCAACTCAGTATTGGAAACTGAGTAAAACAGGAGCTTCTCTTCAGTCCAATACACTGTTGTGGCTGGGAACAGACGCGAATGCTATTTGCACTGTTTATGGCCAAAATAGCACAAGTGTGCTGTTCTTAGCCTGAATGAACACTTGCTGCTAGAACTTGAACCTCAATGTGATTCAACTCCGTTTAGGAAGTTTAATTGAACCCTAGTGTGCCATGCAAGAAAAACACTCTCTTTTAGAAAACAGCATTCTTGCACTCTACTGTGTTTCCTATAGGGCCCGTACAGTGAGCTAGCTCAGAACAAAAGAACTGTGCTTCCTACATAAACGGGGCATATCTAGTTCAACTCAGTATAGGAAACTGAGTAAAACAGGAGCTTCTCTTCAGTCCAATACACTGTACTGGTAGGGAACAGACGCGAATGCTATTTGCACTGTATATGGCCAGAATAGCACAAGTGTGCTGTTCTTAGCCTGAATGAACACTTGCTGCTAGAACTTGAATCTCAACGTGATTCAACTCCGTTTAGGAAGTTTAATTGAACCCTAGTGTGCCATGCAAGAAAAACACTCTCTTTTAGAGAAAACAGCATTCTTGCACTCTACTGTGTTTTCTATAGGGCCCGTACAGTGAGCTGGCTCAGAACAAAAGAACTGTGCTTCCTACACAAACAGGGCATATCTAGTTCAACTGAGTATTGGAAACTGAGTAAAACAGAAGCTTCTCTTCAGTCCAATACACTGTACTCCTTGGGAACAGACGCGAATGCTATTTGCACTGTATATGGCTAGAATAGCACAAGTGTGCTGTTCTTAGCCTGAATGAACACTTGCTGCTAGAACTTGAATCTCAACGTGATTCAACACCTTTTAGGAAGTTTAATTGAACCCTAGTGTGCCATGCAAGAAAAACACTCTGTTTTAGAGAAAACAGCATTCTTGCACTCTACTGTGTTTCCTATAGGGCCAATACAGTGACCTAGCTCAGAACAAAAGAACTGTGCTTCCTACACAAACGGGGCATATCTAGTTCAACTCAGTATTGGAAACTGAGTAAAATAGGAGCTTCTCTTCAGTCCAATACACTGTACTGGCTGGGAACAGACGCGAATGCTATTTGCACTGTATATGGCCAGAATAGCACAAGTGTGCTGTTCTTAGCCTGAATGAACACTTGATGCCAGAACGTGAATGTCAACGTGATTCAACTCCGTTTAAGAAGTTTAATTGAACCCTAGTGTGCCATGCAAGAAAAACACTCTGTTTTAGAGAAAACAGCATTCTTGCACTCTACTGTGTTTCCTATAGGGCCCGTACAGTGAGCTAGCTCAGAACAAAGAACTGTGCTTCCTACACAAACGGGGCATATCTAGTTCAACTCAGTATTAGAAACTGAGTAAAACAGGAGCTTCTCTTCAGTCCAATACACTGTTGTGGCTGGGAACAGACGCGAATGCTATTTGCACTGTTTATGGCCAAAATAGCACAAGTGTGCTGTTATTAGCCTGAATGAACACTTGCTGCTAGAACTTGAATCTCAACGTGATTCAACTCCGTTTAGGAAGTTTAATTGAACCCTAGTGTGCCATGCAAGAAAAACACTCTCTTTTAGAGAAAACAGCATTCTTGAACTCTACTGTGTTTCCTATAGGGCCCGTACAGTGAGCTAGCTCAGAACAAAAGAACTGTGCTTCCTACATAAACGGGGCATATCTAGTTCAACTCAGTATAGGAATCTGAGTAAAACAGGAGCTTCTCTTCAGTCCAATACACTGTACTGGCTGGGAACAGACGCGAATGCTATTTGTACTGTATATAGCCAGAATAGCACAAGTGTGCTGTTCTTAGCCTGAATGAACACTTGCTGCTAGAACTTGAATCTCAACGTGATTCAACTCCGTTTAGGAAGTTTAATTGAACCCTAGTGTGCCATGCAAGAAAAACACTCTCTTTTAGATAAAACAGCATTCTTGCACTCTACTGTGTTTCCTATAGGGCCCGTACAGTGACCTAGCTCAGAACAAAAGAACTGTGCTTCCTACACAAACGTGGCATATCTAGTTCAACTCAGTATTAGAAACTGAGTAAAACAGGAGCTTCTCTTCAGTGCAATACACTGTACTGGCTGGGAACAGACGCGAATGCTATTTGCACTGTATATGGCCAGAATAGCACAAGTGTGCTGTTCTTAGCCTGAATGAACACTTGCTGCCAGAATGTGAATCTCAACGTGATTCAACTCCGTTTAAGAAGTTTAATTGAACCCTAGTGTGCCATGCAAGAAAAACACTCTGTTTTAGAGAAAACAGCATTCTTGCACTCTACTGTGTTTCCTATAGGGCCCGTACAGTGAGCTAGCTCAGAACAAAATAACTGTGCTTCCTACACAAACGGGGCATATCTAGTTCAACTCAGTATTGGAAACTGAGTAAAACAGGAGCTTCTCTTCAGTCCAATACACTGTACTGGCTGGGAACAGACGCGAATGCTATTTGCACTGTATATGGCCAGAATAGCACAAGTGTGCTGTTCTTAGCCTGAATGAACACTTGCTGCTAGAACTTGAATCTCAACATGATTCAACTCCGTTTAGGAACTTTAATTAAACCCTAATGTGCCATGCAAGAAAAACAGTCTGTTTTAGAGAAAACAGCATTCTTGCACTCTACTGTGTTTCCTATAGGGCCCGTACAGTTAGCTGGCTCAGAACAAAAGAACTGTGCTTCCTACACAAACAGGGCATATCTAGTTCAACTCAGTATTGGAAACTGAGTAAAACAGGAGCTTCTCTTCAGTCCAATACACTGTACTCCTTGAGAACAGACTCGAATGCTATTTGCACTCTATATGGCCAGAATAGCACAAGTGTGCTGTTCTTAGCCTGAATGAACACTTGATGCCAGAACGTGAATCTCAACGTGATTCAACTCCGTTTAAGAAGTTTAATTGAACCCTAGTGTGCCATGCAAGAAAAACACTCTGTTTTAGAGAAAACAGCATTCTTGCACTATACTGTGTTTCCTATAGGGCCCGTACAGTGAGCTAGCTCAGAACAAAAGAACTGTGCTTCCTACACAAACAGGGCATATCTAGTTCAACTCAGTATTGGAAACTGAGTAAAACAGGAGCTTCTCTTCAGTCCAATACACTGTACTGGCTGGGAACAGACGCGAATGCTATTTGCACTGTATATGGTCAGAATAGCACAAGTGTGCTGTTCTTAGCCTGAATGAACACTTGCTGCTAGAACTTGAATCTCAACGTGATTCAACTCCGTTTAGGAACTTTATTTAAACCCCAGTGTGCCATGCAAGAAAAACACTCTGTTTTAGAGAAAACAGCATTCTTTCACTCTACTGTGTTTCCTATAGGGCCCGTAAGTGGGCTAGCTCAGAACAAAAGAACTGTGCTTCCTACACAAACGGGGCATATCTAGTTCAACTCAGTATTGGAAACTGAGTAAAACAGGAGCTTCTCTTCAGTTCAATACACTGTTGTGGCTGGGAACAGACGCGAATGCTATTTGCACTGTTTATGGCCAAAATAGCACAAGTGTGCTGTTCTTAGCCTGAATGAACACTTGCTGCTAGAACTTGAATCTCAACGTGATTCAACTCCGTTCAGGAAGTTTAATTGAACCCTAGTGTGCCATGCAAGAAAAACACTCTCTTTTAGAGAAAACAGCATTCTTGCACTCTACTGTGTTTCCTATAGGGCCCGTACAGTGACCTGGCTCAGAACAAGAGAACTGTGCTTCCTACACAAACAGAGCATATCTAGTTCAACTCAGTATTGGAAACTGAGTAAAACAGGAGCTTCTCTTCAGTCCAATACACTGTACTCCTTGGGAACAGACGCGAATGCTATTTGCACTGTATATGGCTAGAATAGCACAAGTATGCTGTTCTTAGCCTGACTGAACACTTGCTGCTAGAACTTGAATCTCAACGTGATTCAACACCGTTTAGGAAGTTTAATTGAACCCTAGTGTGCCATGCAAGAAAAACACTCAGTTTTAGAGAAAACAGCATTCTTGCACTCTACTGTGTTTCCTATAGGGCCAATACAGTGACCTAGCTCAGAACAAAGAACTGTGCTTCCTACACAAACGGGGCATATCTAGTTCAACTCAGTATTGGAAACTGAGTAAAACAGGAGCTTCTCTTCAGTCCAATACACTGTACTGGCTGGGAACAGACGCGAATGCTATTTGTACTGTCTATGGCCAGAATAGCACAAGTGTGCTGTTCTTAGCCTGAATGAACACTTGATGCCAGAACGTGAATCTCAACGTGATTCAACTCCGTTTAAGAAGTTTAATTGAACCCTAGTGTGCCATGCAAGAAAAACACTCTGTTTTAGAGAAAACTGCATTCTTGCACTCTACTGTGTTTCCTATAGGGCCCGTACAGTGAGCTAGCTCAGAACAAAGAACTGTGCTTCCTACACAAACGGGGCATATCTAGTTCAACTCAGTATTAGAAACTGAGTAAAACAGGAGCTTCTCTTCAGTCCAATACACTGTTGTGGCTGGGAACAGACGCGAATGCTATTTGCACTGTTTATGGCCAAAATAGCACAAGTGTGCTGTTCTTAGCCTGAATGAACACTTGCTGCTAGAACTTGAATCTCAACGTGATTCAACTCCGTTTAGGAAGTTTAATTGAACCCTAGTGTGCCATGCAAGAAAAACACTCTCTTTTAGAGAAAACAGCATTCTTGCACTCTACTGTGTTTCCTATAGGGCCCGTACAGTGAGCTAGCTCAGAACAAAAGAAATGTGCTTCCTACATAAACGGGGCATATGTAGTTCAACTCAGTATAGGAAACTGAGTAAAACAGGAGCTTCTCTTCAGTCCAATACACTGTTGTGGCTGGGAACAGACGCGAATGCTATTTGCACTGTATATGGCCAGAATAGAACAAGTGTGCTGTTCTTAGCCTGAATGAACACTTGCTGCTAGAACTTGAATCTCAACGTGATTCAACTCCGTTTACGAAGTTTAATTGAACCCGAGTGTGCCATGCATGAAAAACACTCTCTTTTAGAGAAAACAACATTCTTGCACTCTACTGTGTTTCCTATAGGGCCCGTACAGTGAGCTGGCTCAGAACAAAAGAACTGTGCTTCCTACACAAAGAGGGCATATCTAGTTCAACTCAGTATTGGAAACTTAGTAAAACAGGAGCTTCTCTTCAGTCCAATACACTGTAATCCTTGGGAACAGACGCGAATGCTATTTGCACTGTATATGGCCAGAATAGCACAAGTGTGCTGTTCTTAGCCTGAATGAACACTTGCTGCTAGAACTTGAATCTCAACGTGATTCAACTCCGTTTAGGAAGTTTAATTGAACCCCAGTGCGCCATGCAAGAAAAACACTCTGTTTTAGAGAAAACAGCATTCTTTCACTCTACTGTGTTTCCTATAGGGCACGTACAGTGAGCTAGCTCAGAACAAAAGAACTGTGCTTCCTACACAAACGGGGCATATCTAGTTCAACTCAGTATTGGAAACTGAGTAAAACAGGAGCTTCTCTTCAGTCCAATACACTGTACTGGCTGGGAACAGACGCGAATGCTATTTGCACTGTATATGGCCAGAATAGCACAAGTGTGCTGTTCTTAGCCTGAATAAACACTTGCTGCTAGAACTTGAATCTCAACGTGATTCAACTCCGTTTAGGAAGTTTAATTGAACCCTAGTGCGCCATGCAAGAAAAACACTCTGTTTTAGAGAAAACAGCATTCTTTCACTCTACTGTGTTTCCTATAGGGCACGTACAGTGAGCTAGCTCAGAACAAAAGAACTGTGCTTCCTACACAAACGGGGCATATCTAGTTCAACTCAGTATTGGAAACTGAGTAAAACAGGAGCTTCTCTTCAGTCCAATACACTGTACTGGCTGGGAACAGACGCGAATGCTATTTGCACTGTATATGGCCAGAATAGCACAAGTGTGCTGTTCTTAGCCTGAATGAACACTTGCTGCTAGAACTTGAATCTCAACGTGATTCAACTCCGTTTAGGAAGTTTAATTGAACCCTAGTGCGCCATGCAAGAAAAACACTCTGTTTTAGAGAAAACAGCATTCTTTCACTCTACTGTGTTTCCTATAGGGCACGTACAGTGAGCTAGCTCAGAACAAAAGAACTGTGCTTCCTACACAAACGGGGCATATCTAGTTCAACTCAGTATTGGAAACTGAGTAAAACAGGAGCTTCTCTTCAGTCCAATACACTGTACTGGCTGGGAACAGACTCGAATGCTATTTGCACTGTATATGGCCAGAATAGCACAAGTGTGCTGTTCTTAGCCTGAATGAACACTTGCTGCTAGAACTTGAATCTCAACGTGATTCAACTCCGTTTAGGAAGTTTAATTGAACCCTAGTGCGCCATGCAAGAAAAACACTCTGTTTTAGAGAAAACAGCATTCTTTCACTCTACTGTGTTTCCTATAGGGCCCGTAAGTGTGCTAGCTCAGAACAAAAGAACTGTGCTTCTACACAAACGGGGCATATCTAGTTCAACTCAGTATTGGAAACTGAGTAAAACAGGAGCTTCTCTTCAGTCCAATACACTGTACTGGCTGGGAACAGACGCGAATGCTATTTGCACTGTATATGGCCAGAATAGCACAAGTGTGCTGTTCTTAGCCTGAATGAACACTTGCTGCTAGAACTTGAATCTCAACGTGATTCAACTCCGTTTAGGAAGTTTAATTGAACCCTAGTGCGCCATGCAAGAAAAACACTCTGTTTTATAGAAAACAGCATTCTTTCACTCTACTGTGTTTCCTATAGGGCCCATAAGTGAGCTAGCTCAGAACAAAAGAACTGTGCTTCCTACACAAACGGGGCATATCTAGTTCAACTCAGTATTGGAAACTGAGTAAAACAGGAGCTTCTCTTCAGTCCAATACACTCTACTGGCTGGGAACAGACACGAATGCTATTTGCACTGTATATGGCCAGAATAGCACAAGTGTGCTGTTCTTAGCCTGAATGAACACTTGCTGCTAGAACTTGAATCTCAACGTGATTCAACTCCGTTTAGGAAGTTTAATTGAACCCTAGTGCGCCATGCAAGAAAAACACTCTGTTTTAGAGAAAACAGCATTCTTTCACTCTACTGTGTTTCCTATAGGGCACGTACAGTGAGCTAGCTCAGAACAAAAGAACTGTGCTTCCTACACAAACGGGGCATATCTAGTTCAACTCAGTATTGGAAACTGAGTAAAACAGGAGCTTCTCTTCAGTCCAATACACTGTACTGGCTGGGAACAGACGCGAATGCTATTTGCACTGTATATGGCCAGAATAGCACAAGTGTGCTGTTCTTAGCCTGAATGAACACTTGCTGCTAGAACTTGAATCTCAACGTGATTCAACTCCGTTTAGGAAGTTTAATTGAACCCTAGTGCGTCATGCAAGAAAAACACTCTGTTTTAGAGAAAACAGCATTCTTTCACTCTACTGTGTTTCCTATAGGGCACGTACAGTGAGCTAGCTCAGAACAAAAGAACTGTGCTTCCTACACAAACGAGGCATATCTAGTTCAACTCAGTATTGGAAACTGAGTAAAACAGGAGCTTCTCTTCAGTCCAATACACTGTACTGGCTGGGAACAGACGCGAATGCTATTTGCACTGTATATGGCCAGAATAGCACAAGTGTGCTGTTCTTAGCCTGAATGAACACTTGCTGCTAGAACTTGAATCTCAACGTGATTCAACTCCGTTTAGGAAGTTTAATTGAACCCTAGTGCGCCATGCAAGAAAAACACTCTGTTTTAGAGAAAACAGCATTCTTTCACTCTACTGTGTTTCCTATAGGGCCCGTAAGTGAGCTAGCTCAGAACAAAAGAACTGTGCTTCCTACACAAACGGGGCATATCTAGTTCAACTCAGTATTGGAAAATGAGCAAAACAGGAGCTTCTCTTCAGTCCAATACACTGTACTGGCTGGGAACAGACGCGAATGCTATTTGCACTGTATATGGCCAGAATAGCACAAGTGTGCTGTTCTTAGCCTGAATGAACACTTGCTGCTAGAACTTGAATCTCAACGTGATTCAACTCCGTTTAGGAAGTTTAATTGAACCCTAGTGCGCCATGCAAGAAAAACACTCTGTTTTAGAGAAAACAGCATTCTTTCACTCTACTGTGTTTCCTATAGGGCACGTACAGTGAGCTAGCTCAGAACAAAAGAACTGTGCTTCCTACACAAACGGGGCATATCTAGTTCAACTCAGTATTGGAAACTGAGTAAAACAGGAGCTTCTCTTCAGTCCAATACACTGTACTGGCTGGGAACAGACGCGAATGCTATTTGCACTGTATATGGCCAGAATAGCACAAGTGTGCTGTTCTTAGCCTGAATGAACACTTGCTGCTAGAACTTGAATCTCAACGTGATTCAACTCCGTTTAGGAAGTTTAATTGAACCCTAGTGCGCCATGCAAGAAAAACACTCTGTTTTAGAGAAAACAGCATTCTTTCACTCTACTGTGTTTCCTATAGGGCACGTACAGTGAGCTAGCTCAGAACAAAAGAACTGTGCTTCCTACACAAACGGGGCATATCTAGTTCAACTCAGTATTGGAAACTGAGTAAAACAGGAGCTTCTCTTCAGTCCAATACACTGTACTGGCTGGGAACAGACGCGAATGCTATTTGCACTGTATATGGCCAGAATAGCACAAGTGTGCTGTTCTTAGCCTGAATGAACACTTGCTGCTAGAACTTGAATCTCAACGTGATTCAACTCCGTTTAGGAAGTTTAATTGAACCCTAGTGCGCCATGCAAGAAAAACACTCTGTTTTAGAGAAAACAGCATTCTTTCACTCTACTGTGTTTCCTATAGGGCACGTACAGTGAGCTAGCTCAGAACAAAAGAACTGTGCTTCCTACACAAACGGGGCATATCTAGTTCAACTCAGTATTGGAAACTGAGTAAAACAGGAGCTTCTCTTCAGTCCAATACACTGTACTGGCTGGGAACAGACGCGAATGCTATTTGCACTGTATATGGCCAGAATAGCACAAGTGTGCTGTTCTTAGCCTGAATGAACACTTGCTGCTAGAACTTGAATCTCAACGTGATTCAACTCCGTTTAGGAAGTTTAATTGAACCCTAGTGCGCCATGCAAGAAAAACACTCTGTTTTAGAGAAAACAGCATTCTTTCACTCTACTGTGTTTCCTATAGGGCACGTACAGTGAGCTAGCTCAGAACAAAAGAACTGTGCTTCCTACACAAACGGGGCATATCTAGTTCAACTCAGTATTGGAAACTGAGTAAAACAGGAGCTTCTCTTCAGTCCAATACACTGTACTGGCTGGGAACAGACGCGAATGCTATTTGCACTGTATATGGCCAGAATAGCACAAGTGTGCTGTTCTTAGCCTGAATGAACACTTGCTGCTAGAACTTGAATCTCAACGTGATTCAACTCCGTTTTGGAAGTTTAATTGAACCCCAGTGTGCCATGCAAGAAAAACACTCTGTTTTAGAGAAAACAGCATTCTTTCACTCTACTGTGTTTCCTATAGGGCACGTACAGTGAGCTAGCTCAGAACAAAAGAACTGTGCTTCCTACATAAACGGGGCATATCTAGTTCAACTCAGTATAGGAAACTGAGTAAAACAGGAGCTTCTCTTCAGTCCAATACACTGTACTGGCTGGGAACAGACGCGAATGCTATTTGTACTGTATATAGCCAGAATAGCACAAGTGTGCTGTTCTTAGCCTGAATGAACACTTGCTGCTAGAACTTGAATCTCAACGTGATTCAACTCCGTTTAGGAAGTTTAATTGAACCCTAGTGTGCCATGCAAGAAAAACACTCTCTTTTAGATAAAACAGCATTCTTGCACTCTACTGTGTTTCCTATAGGGCCCGTACAGTGACCTAGCTCAGAACAAAAGAACTGTGCTTCCTACACAAACGTGGCATATCTAGTTCAACTCAGTATTAGAAACTGAGTAAAACAGGAGCTTCTCTTCAGTGCAATACACTGTACTGGCTGGGAACAGACGCGAATGCTATTTGCACTGTATATGGCCAGAATAGCACAAGTGTGCTGTTCTTAGCCTGAATGAACACTTGCTGCCAGAATGTGAATCTCAACGTGATTCAACTCCGTTTAAGAAGTTTAATTGAACCCTAGTGTGCCATGCAAGAAAAACACTCTGTATTAGAGAAAACAGCATTCTTGCACTCTACTGTGTTTCCTATAGGGCACGTACAGTGAGCTAGCTCAGAACAAAAGAACTGTGCTTCCTACACAAACGGGGCATATCTAGTTCAACTCAGTATTGGAAACTGAGTAAAACAGGAGCTTCTCTTCAGTCCAATACACTGTACTGGCTGGGAACAGACGCGAATGCTATTTGCACTGTATATGGCCAGAATAGCACAAGTGTGCTGTTCTTAGCCTGAATGAACACTTGCTGCTAGAACTTGAATCTCAACGTGATTCAACTCCGTTTAGGAACTTTAATTAAACCCTAATGTGCCATGCAAGAAAAACAGTCTGTTTTAGAGAAAACAGCATTCTTTCACTCTACTGTGTTTCCTATAGGGCCCGTGAGTGGGCTAGCTCAGAACAAAAGAACTGTGCTTCCTACACAAACGGGGCATATCTAGTTCAACTCAGTATTGGAAACTGAGTAAAACAGGAGCTTCTCTTCAGTCCAATACACTGTTGTGGCTGGGAACAGACGCGAATGCTATTTGCACTGTTTATGGCCAAAATAGCACAAGTGTGCTGTTCTTAGCCTGAATGAACACTTGCTGCTAGAACTTGAACCTCAATGTGATTCAACTCCGTTTAGGAAGTTTAATTGAACCCTAGTGTGCCATGCAAGAAAAACACTCTCTTTTAGAAAACAGCATTCTTGCACTCTACTGTGTTTCCTATAGGGCCCGTACAGTGAGCTAGCTCAGAACAAAAGAACTGTGCTTCCTACATAAACGGGGCATATCTAGTTCAACTCAGTATAGGAAACTGAGTAAAACAGGAGCTTCTCTTCAGTCCAATACACTGTACTGGTAGGGAACAGACGCGAATGCTATTTGCACTGTATATGGCCAGAATAGCACAAGTGTGCTGTTCTTAGCCTGAATGAACACTTGCTGCTAGAACTTGAATCTCAACGTGATTCAACTCCGTTTAGGAAGTTTAATTGAACCCTAGTGTGCCATGCAAGAAAAACACTCTCTTTTAGAGAAAACAGCATTCTTGCACTCTACTGTGTTTTCTATAGGGCCCGTACAGTGAGCTGGCTCAGAACAAAAGAACTGTGCTTCCTACACAAACAGGGCATATCTAGTTCAACTGAGTATTGGAAACTGAGTAAAACAGAAGCTTCTCTTCAGTCCAATACACTGTACTCCTTGGGAACAGACGCGAATGCTATTTGCACTGTATATGGCTAGAATAGCACAAGTGTGCTGTTCTTAGCCTGAATGAACACTTGCTGCTAGAACTTGAATCTCAACGTGATTCAACACCTTTTAGGAAGTTTAATTGAACCCTAGTGTGCCATGCAAGAAAAACACTCTGTTTTAGAGAAAACAGCATTCTTGCACTCTACTGTGTTTCCTATAGGGCCAATACAGTGACCTAGCTCAGAACAAAAGAACTGTGCTTCCTACACAAACGGGGCATATCTAGTTCAACTCAGTATTGGAAACTGAGTAAAATAGGAGCTTCTCTTCAGTCCAATACACTGTACTGGCTGGGAACAGACGCGAATGCTATTTGCACTGTATATGGCCAGAATAGCACAAGTGTGCTGTTCTTAGCCTGAATGAACACTTGATGCCAGAACGTGAATCTCAACGTGATTCAACTCCGTTTAAGAAGTTTAATTGAACCCTAGTGTGCCATGCAAGAAAAACACTCTGTTTTAGAGAAAACAGCATTCTTGCACTCTACTGTGTTTCCTATAGGGCCCGTACAGTGAGCTAGCTCAGAACAAAGAACTGTGCTTCCTACACAAACGGGGCATATCTAGTTCAACTCAGTATTAGAAACTGAGTAAAACAGGAGCTTCTCTTCAGTCCAATACACTGTTGTGGCTGGGAACAGACGCGAATGCTATTTGCACTGTTTATGGCCAAAATAGCACAAGTGTGCTGTTATTAGCCTGAATGAACACTTGCTGCTAGAACTTGAATCTCAACGTGATTCAACTCCGTTTAGGAAGTTTAATTGAACCCTAGTGTGCCATGCAAGAAAAACACTCTCTTTTAGAGAAAACAGCATTCTTGAACTCTACTGTGTTTCCTATAGGGCCCGTACAGTGAGCTAGCTCAGAACAAAAGAACTGTGCTTCCTACATAAACGGGGCATATCTAGTTCAACTCAGTATAGGAATCTGAGTAAAACAGGAGCTTCTCTTCAGTCCAATACACTGTACTGGCTGGGAACAGACGCGAATGCTATTTGTACTGTATATAGCCAGAATAGCACAAGTGTGCTGTTCTTAGCCTGAATGAACACTTGCTGCTAGAACTTGAATCTCAACGTGATTCAACTCCGTTTAGGAAGTTTAATTGAACCCTAGTGTGCCATGCAAGAAAAACACTCTCTTTTAGATAAAACAGCATTCTTGCACTCTACTGTGTTTCCTATAGGGCCCGTACAGTGACCTAGCTCAGAACAAAAGAACTGTGCTTCCTACACAAACGTGGCATATCTAGTTCAACTCAGTATTAGAAACTGAGTAAAACAGGAGCTTCTCTTCAGTGCAATACACTGTACTGGCTGGGAACAGACGCGAATGCTATTTGCACTGTATATGGCCAGAATAGCACAAGTGTGCTGTTCTTAGCCTGAATGAACACTTGCTGCCAGAATGTGAATCTCAACGTGATTCAACTCCGTTTAAGAAGTTTAATTGAACCCTAGTGTGCCATGCAAGAAAAACACTCTGTTTTAGAGAAAACAGCATTCTTGCACTCTACTGTGTTTCCTATAGGGCCCGTGAGTGGGCTAGCTCAGAACAAAATAACTGTGCTTCCTACACAAACGGGGCATATCTAGTTCAACTCAGTATTGGAAACTGAGTAAAACAGGAGCTTCTCTTCAGTCCAATACACTGTACTGGCTGGGAACAGACGCGAATGCTATTTGCACTGTATATGGCCAGAATAGCACAAGTGTGCTGTTCTTAGCCTGAATGAACACTTGCTGCTAGAACTTGAATCTCAACATGATTCAACTCCGTTTAGGAACTTTAATTAAACCCTAATGTGCCATGCAAGAAAAACAGTCTGTTTTAGAGAAAACAGCATTCTTGCACTCTACTGTGTTTCCTATAGGGCCCGTACAGTTAGCTGGCTCAGAACAAAAGAACTGTGCTTCCTACACAAACAGGGCATATCTAGTTCAACTCAGTATTGGAAACTGAGTAAAACAGGAGCTTCTCTTCAGTCCAATACACTGTACTCCTTGAGAACAGACTCGAATGCTATTTGCACTCTATATGGCCAGAATAGCACAAGTGTGCTGTTCTTAGCCTGAATGAACACTTGATGCCAGAACGTGAATCTCAACGTGATTCAACTCCGTTTAAGAAGTTTAATTGAACCCTAGTGTGCCATGCAAGAAAAACACTCTGTTTTAGAGAAAACAGCATTCTTGCACTATACTGTGTTTCCTATAGGGCCCGTACAGTGAGCTAGCTCAGAACAAAAGAACTGTGCTTCCTACACAAACAGGGCATATCTAGTTCAACTCAGTATTGGAAACTGAGTAAAACAGGAGCTTCTCTTCAGTCCAATACACTGTACTGGCTGGGAACAGACGCGAATGCTATTTGCACTGTATATGGTCAGAATAGCACAAGTGTGCTGTTCTTAGCCTGAATGAACACTTGCTGCTAGAACTTGAATCTCAACGTGATTCAACTCCGTTTAGGAACTTTATTTAAACCCCAGTGTGCCATGCAAGAAAAACACTCTCTTTTAGAGAAAACAGCATTCTTTCACTCTACTGTGTTTCCTATAGGGCCCGTAAGTGGGCTAGCTCAGAACAAAAGAACTGTGCTTTCTACACAAACGGGGCATATCTAGTTCAACTCAGTATTGGAAACTGAGTAAAACAGGAGCTTCTCTTCAGTTCAATACACTGTTGTGGCTGGGAACAGACGCGAATGCTATTTGCACTGTTTATGGCCAAAATAGCACAAGTGTGCTGTTCTTAGCCTGAATGAACACTTGCTGCTAGAACTTGAATCTCAACGTGATTCAACTCCGTTCAGGAAGTTTAATTGAACCCTAGTGTGCCATGCAAGAAAAACACTCTCTTTTAGAGAAAACAGCATTCTTGCACTCTACTGTGTTTCCTATAGGGCCCGTACAGTGAGCTGGCTCAGAACAAGAGAACTGTGCTTCCTACACAAACAGAGCATATCTAGTTCAACTCAGTATTGGAAACTGAGTAAAACAGGAGCTTCTCTTCAGTCCAATACACTGTACTCCTTGGGAACAGACGCGAATGCTATTTGCACTGTATATGGCTAGAATAGCACAAGTATGCTGTTCTTAGCCTGAATGAACACTTGCTGCTAGAACTTGAATCTCAACGTGATTCAACACCGTTTAGGAAGTTTAATTGAACCCTAGTGTGCCATGCAAGAAAAACACTCAGTTTTAGAGAAAACAGCATTCTTGCACTCTACTGTGTTTCCTATAGGGCCAATACAGTGACCTAGCTCAGAACAAAGAACTGTGCTTCCTACACAAACGGGGCATATCTAGTTCAACTCAGTATTGGAAACTGAGTAAAACAGGAGCTTCTCTTCAGTCCAATACACTGTACTGGCTGGGAACAGACGCGAATGCTATTTGTACTGTCTATGGCCAGAATAGCACAAGTGTGCTGTTCTTAGCCTGAATGAACACTTGATGCCAGAACGTGAATCTCAACGTGATTCAACTCCGTTTAAGAAGTTTAATTGAACCCTAGTGTGCCATGCAAGAAAAACACTCTGTTTTAGAGAAAACTGCATTCTTGCACTCTACTGTGTTTCCTATAGGGCCCGTACAGTGAGCTAGCTCAGAACAAAGAACTGTGCTTCCTACACAAACGGGGCATATCTAGTTCAACTCAGTATTAGAAACTGAGTAAAACAGGAGCTTCTCTTCAGTCCAATACACTGTTGTGGCTGGGAACAGACGCGAATGCTATTTGCACTGTTTATGGCCAAAATAGCACAAGTGTGCTGTTATTAGCCTGAATGAACACTTGCTGCTAGAACTTGAATCTCAACGTGATTCAACTCCGTTTAGGAAGTTTAATTGAACCCTAGTGTGCCATGCAAGAAAAACACTCTCTTTTAGAGAAAACAGCATTCTTGAACTCTACTGTGTTTCCTATAGGGCCCGTACAGTGAGCTAGCTCAGAACAAAAGAACTGTGCTTCCTACATAAACGGGGCATATCTAGTTCAACTCAGTATAGGAATCTGAGTAAAACAGGAGCTTCTCTTCAGTCCAATACACTGTACTGGCTGGGAACAGACGCGAATGCTATTTGTACTGTATATAGCCAGAATAGCACAAGTGTGCTGTTCTTAGCCTGAATGAACACTTGCTGCTAGAACTTGAATCTCAACGTGATTCAACTCCGTTTAGGAAGTTTAATTGAACCCTAGTGTGCCATGCAAGAAAAACACTCTCTTTTAGATAAAACAGCATTCTTGCACTCTACTGTGTTTCCTATAGGGCCCGTACAGTGACCTAGCTCAGAACAAAAGAACTGTGCTTCCTACACAAACGTGGCATATCTAGTTCAACTCAGTATTAGAAACTGAGTAAAACAGGAGCTTCTCTTCAGTGCAATACACTGTACTGGCTGGGAACAGACGCGAATGCTATTTGCACTGTATATGGCCAGAATAGCACAAGTGTGCTGTTCTTAGCCTGAATGAACACTTGCTGCCAGAATGTGAATCTCAACGTGATTCAACTCCGTTTAAGAAGTTTAATTGAACCCTAGTGTGCCATGCAAGAAAAACACTCTGTTTTAGAGAAAACAGCATTCTTGCACTCTACTGTGTTTCCTATAGGGCCCGTGAGTGGGCTAGCTCAGAACAAAATAACTGTGCTTCCTACACAAACGGGGCATATCTAGTTCAACTCAGTATTGGAAACTGAGTAAAACAGGAGCTTCTCTTCAGTCCAATACACTGTACTGGCTGGGAACAGACGCGAATGCTATTTGCACTGTATATGGCCAGAATAGCACAAGTGTGCTGTTCTTAGCCTGAATGAACACTTGCTGCTAGAACTTGAATCTCAACATGATTCAACTCCGTTTAGGAACTTTAATTAAACCCTAATGTGCCATGCAAGAAAAACAGTCTGTTTTAGAGAAAACAGCATTCTTGCACTCTACTGTGTTTCCTATAGGGCCCGTACAGTTAGCTGGCTCAGAACAAAAGAACTGTGCTTCCTACACAAACAGGGCATATCTAGTTCAACTCAGTATTGGAAACTGAGTAAAACAGGAGCTTCTCTTCAGTCCAATACACTGTACTCCTTGAGAACAGACTCGAATGCTATTTGCACTCTATATGGCCAGAATAGCACAAGTGTGCTGTTCTTAGCCTGAATGAACACTTGATGCCAGAACGTGAATCTCAACGTGATTCAACTCCGTTTAAGAAGTTTAATTGAACCCTAGTGTGCCATGCAAGAAAAACACTCTGTTTTAGAGAAAACAGCATTCTTGCACTATACTGTGTTTCCTATAGGGCCCGTACAGTGAGCTAGCTCAGAACAAAAGAACTGTGCTTCCTACACAAACAGGGCATATCTAGTTCAACTCAGTATTGGAAACTGAGTAAAACAGGAGCTTCTCTTCAGTCCAATACACTGTACTGGCTGGGAACAGACGCGAATGCTATTTGCACTGTATATGGTCAGAATAGCACAAGTGTGCTGTTCTTAGCCTGAATGAACACTTGCTGCTAGAACTTGAATCTCAACGTGATTCAACTCCGTTTAGGAACTTTATTTAAACCCCAGTGTGCCATGCAAGAAAAACACTCTCTTTTAGAGAAAACAGCATTCTTTCACTCTACTGTGTTTCCTATAGGGCCCGTAAGTGGGCTAGCTCAGAACAAAAGAACTGTGCTTCCTACACAAACGGGGCATATCTAGTTCAACTCAGTATTGGAAACTGAGTAAAACAGGAGCTTCTCTTCAGTTCAATACACTGTTGTGGCTGGGAACAGACGCGAATGCTATTTGCACTGTTTATGGCCAAAATAGCACAAGTGTGCTGTTCTTAGCCTGAATGAACACTTGCTGCTAGAACTTGAATCTCAACGTGATTCAACTCCGTTCAGGAAGTTTAATTGAACCCTAGTGTGCCATGCAAGAAAAACACTCTCTTTTAGAGAAAACAGCATTCTTGCACTCTACTGTGTTTCCTATAGGGCCCGTACAGTGAGCTGGCTCAGAACAAGAGAACTGTGCTTCCTACACAAACAGAGCATATCTAGTTCAACTCAGTATTGGAAACTGAGTAAAACAGGAGCTTCTCTTCAGTCCAATACACTGTACTCCTTGGGAACAGACGCGAATGCTATTTGCACTGTATATGGCTAGAATAGCACAAGTATGCTGTTCTTAGCCTGAATGAACACTTGCTGCTAGAACTTGAATCTCAACGTGATTCAACACCGTTTAGGAAGTTTAATTGAACCCTAGTGTGCCATGCAAGAAAAACACTCAGTTTTAGAGAAAACAGCATTCTTGCACTCTACTGTGTTTCCTATAGGGCCAATACAGTGACCTAGCTCAGAACAAAGAACTGTGCTTCCTACACAAACGGGGCATATCTAGTTCAACTCAGTATTGGAAACTGAGTAAAACAGGAGCTTCTCTTCAGTCCAATACACTGTACTGGCTGGGAACAGACGCGAATGCTATTTGTACTGTCTATGGCCAGAATAGCACAAGTGTGCTGTTCTTAGCCTGAATGAACACTTGATGCCAGAACGTGAATCTCAACGTGATTCAACTCCGTTTAAGAAGTTTAATTGAACCCTAGTGTGCCATGCAAGAAAAACACTCTGTTTTAGAGAAAACTGCATTCTTGCACTCTACTGTGTTTCCTATAGGGCCCGTACAGTGAGCTAGCTCAGAACAAAGAACTGTGCTTCCTACACAAACGGGGCATATCTAGTTCAACTCAGTATTAGAAACTGAGTAAAACAGGAGCTTCTCTTCAGTCCAATACACTGTTGTGGCTGGGAACAGACGCGAATGCTATTTGCACTGTTTATGGCCAAAATAGCACAAGTGTGCTGTTCTTAGCCTGAATGAACACTTGCTGCTAGAACTTGAATCTCAACGTGATTCAACTCCTTTTAGGAAGTTTAATTGAACCCTAGTGTGCCATGCAAGAAAAACACTCTGTTTTAGAGAAAACAGCATTCTTGCACTCTACTGTGTTTCCTATAGGGCCAATACAGTGACCTAGATCAGAACAAAAGAACTGTGCTTCCTACACAAACGGGGCATATCTAGTTCAACTCAGTTTTGGAAACTGAGTAAAACAGGAGCTTCTCTTCAGTCCAATACACTGTACTGGCTGGGAACAGACGCGAATGCTATTTGTACTGTATATGGCCAGAATAGCACAAGTGTGCTGTTCTTAGCCTGAATGAACACTTGCTGCTAGAACTTGAATCTAAACGTGATTGAACTCCGTTTAGGAACTTTAATTAAACCCTAGTGTGCCATGCAAGGAAAACACTCTGTTTTAGAGAAAACAGCATTCTTTCACTCTACTGTGTTTCCTATAGGGCTCGTAAGTGAGCTGGCTCAGAACAAAAGAACTGTGCTTCCTACACAAACGGGGCATATCTAGTTCAACTCAGTATTGGAAACTCAGTAAAACAGGCGCTTCTCTTCAGTCCAATACACTGTTGTGGCTGGGAACAGACGCGAATGCTATTTGCACTGTTTATGGCCAAAATAGCACAAGTGTGTTGTTCTTAGCCTGAATGAACACTTGCTGCTAGAACTTGAATCTCAACGTGATTCAACTCCGTTTAGGAAGTTTAATTGAACCCTAGTGTGCCATGCAAGAAAAACACTCTCTTTTAGAGAAAACAGCATTCTTGCACTCTACTGTGTTTCCTATAGGGCACGTACAGTGAGCTAGCTCAGAACAAAAGAAAAGTGCTTCCTACATAAACGGGGCATATCTAGTTCAACTCAGTATAGGAAACTGAGTAAAACAGGAGCTTCTCTTCAGTCCAATACACTGTACTTGCTGGGAACAGACGCGAATGCTATTTGTGCTGTTTATGGCCAGAATAGCACAAGTGTGCTGTTCTTAGCCTGAATGAACACTTGCTGCTAGAACTTGAATCTCAACGTGATTCAACTCCGTTTAGGAAGTTTAATTGAACCCTAGTGTGCCATGCAAGAAAAACACTCTCTTTTAGAGAAAACAGCATTCTTGCACTCTACTGTGTTTCCTATAGGGTCAGCACAGTGACCTAGCTCAGACCAAAGAACTGTGCTTCCTACACAAACGCGGCATATCTAGTTCAACTCAGTATTGGAAACTGAGTAAAACAGGAGCTTCTCTTCAGTCCAATACACTGTACTGGCTGGGAACAGACGCGAATGCTATTTGCACTGTATATGGCCAGAAAAGCACAAGTGTGCTGTTCTTAGCCTGAATGAACACTTGATGCCAGAACGTGAATCTCAACGTGATTCAACTCCGTTTAAGAAGTTTAATTGAACCCTAGTGTGCCATGCAAGAAAAACACTCTGTTTTAGAGAAAACAGCATTCTTGCACTATACTGTGTTTCCTATAGGGCCCGTACAGTGAGCTAGCTCAGAACAAAAGAACTGTGCTTCCTACACAAACGGGGCATATCTAGTTCAACTCAGTATTGGAAACTGAGTAAAACAGGAGCTTCTCTTCAGTCCAATACACTGTACTGGCTGGGAACAGACGCGAATGCTATTTGCACTGTATATGGCCAGAATAGCACAAGTGTGCTGTTCTTAGCCTGAATGAACACTTGCTGCTAGAACTTGAATCTCAACGTGATTCAACTCCGTTTAGGAACTTTATTTAAACCCCAGTGTGCCATGCAAGAAAAACACTCTGTTTTAGAGAAAACAGCATTCTTTCACTCTACTGTGTTTCCTATAGGGCCCGTAAGTGGGCTAGCTCAGAACAAAAGAACTGTGCTTCCTACACAAACGGGGCATATCTAGTTCAACTCAGTATTGGAAACTGAGTAAAACAGGAGCTTCTCTTCAGTCCAATACACTGTTGTGGCTGGGAAGAGACGCGAATGCTATTTGCACTGTTTATGGCCAAAATAGCACAAGTGTGCTGTTCTTAGCCTGAATGAACACTTGCTGCTAGAACTTGAATCTCAACGTGATTCAACTCCGTTTAGGAAGTTTAATTGAACCCTAGTGTGCCATGCAAGAAAAACACTCTCTTTTAGAGAAAACAGCATTCTTGCACTCTACTGTGTTTCCTATAGGGCCCGTAAGTGAGCTAGCTCAGAACAAAAGAACTGTGCTTACTACACAAACGGGGCATATCTAGTTCAACTCAGTATTGGAAACTGAGTAAAACAGGAGCTTCTCTTCAGTCAAATACACTGTTGTGGCTGGGAACAGACGCGAATGCTATTTGTGCTGTTTATGGCCAGAATAGCACAAGTGTGCTGTTCTTAGCCTGAATGAACACTTGCAGCTAGAACTTGAATCTCAACGTGATTCAAGTCCGTTTAGGAAGTTTAATTGAACCCTAGTGTGCCATGCAAGAAAAACACTCTCTTTTAGAGAAAACAGCATTCTTTCACTCTACTGTGTTTCCTATAGGGCCCGGACAGTGAACTGGCTCAGAACAAAAGAACTGTGCTTACTACACAAACAGGGCATATTTAGTTCAACTCAGTATTGGAAACTGAGTAAAACAGGAGCTTCTCTTCAGTCCAATACACTGTTGTGGCTGGGAAGAGACGCGAATGCTATTTGTGTTGTTTATGGCCAGAATACCACAAGTGTGCTGTTCTTAGCCTGAATGAACACTTGCTGCTAGAACTTGAATCTCAACGTGATTCAACTCCGTTTCAGAAGTTTAATTGAACCCTAGTGTGCCATGCAAGAAAAACACTCTCTTTTAGAGAAAACATCATTCTTGCACTCTCCTGTGTTTCCTATAGGGCCAGTACAGTGACCTAGCTCAGACCAAACAACTGTGCTTCCTACACAAACGGGGCATATCTAGTTCAACTCAGTATTGGAAACTGAGTAAAACAGGAGCTTCTCTTCAGTCCAATACACTGTACTGGCTGGGAACAGACGCGAATGCTATTTGCACTGTATATGGCCAGAAAAGCACAAGTGTGCTGTTCTTAGCCTGAATGAACATTTGATGCCAGAACGTGAATCTCAACGTGATTCAACTCCGTTTAAGAAGTTTAATTGAACCCTAGTGTGCCATGCAAGAAAAACACTCTGTTTTAGAGAAAACTGCATTCTTGCACTCTACTGTGTTTCCTATAGGGCCCGTACAGTGAGCTAGCTCAGAACAAAGAACTGTGCTTCCTACACAAACGGGGCATATCTAGTTCAACTCAGTATTAGAAACTGAGTAAAACAGGAGCTTCTCTTCAGTCCAATACACTGTTGTGGCTGGGAACAGACGCGAATGCTATTTGCACTGTTTATGGCCAAAATAGCACAAGTGTGCTGTTCTTAGCCTGAATGAACACTTGCTGCTAGAACTTGAATCTCAACGTGATTCAACTCCGTTTAGGAAGTTTAATTGAACCCTAGTGTGCCATGCAAGAAAAACACTCTCTTTTAGAGAAAACAGCATTCTTTCACTCTACTGTGTTTCCTATAGGGCCCGTACAGTGAGCTAGCTCAGAACAAAAGAACTGTGCTTCCTACATAAACGGGGCATATCTAGTTCAACTCAGTATAGGTAACTGAGTAAAACAGGAGCTTCTCTTCAGTCCAATACACTGTTGTGGCTGGGAACAGACGCGAATGCTATTTGCACTGTATATGGCCAGAATAGCACAAGTGTGCTGTTCTTAGCCTGAATGAACACTTGCTGCTAGAACTTGAATCTCAACGTGATTCAACTCCGTTTAGGAAGTTTAATTGAACCCGAGTGTGCCATGCAAGAAAAACACTCTGTTTTAGAGAAAACAGCATTCTTTCACTCTACTGTGTTTCCTATAGGGCCCCTAAGTGAGCTAGCTCAGAACAAAAGAACTGTACTTCCTACACAAACGGGGCATATCTAGTTCAACTCAGTATTGGAAACTGAGTAAAACAGGAGCTTCTCTTCAGTCCAATACACTGTTGTGGCTGGGAACAGACGCGAATGCTATTTGTGCTGTTTATGGCCAGAATAGCACAAGTGTGCTGTTCTTAGCCTGAATGAACACTTGCTGCTAGAACTTGAATCTCAACGTGATTCAACTCCGTTTAGGAAGTTTAATTGAACCCTAGTGTGCCATGCAAGAAAAACACTCTCTTTTAGAGAAAACAGCATTCTTTCACTCTACTGTGTTTCCTATAGGGCCCGTACAGTGAACTGGCTCAGAACAAAAGAACTGTGCTTCCTACACAAACAGGGCATATCTAGTTCAACTCAGTATTGGAAACTGAGTAAAACAGGAGCTTCTCTTCAGTCCAATACACTGTATTGGCCGGGAACAGACGTGAATGCCATTTGCACTGTATATGGCCAGAATAGCACAAGTGTGCTGTTCTTAGCCTGAATGAACACTTGCTGCTAGAACTTGAATCTCAACGTGATTGCACTCCGTTTAGGAAGTTTAATTGAACCCTAGTGTGCCATGCAAGAAAAACACTCTGTTTTAGAGAAAACAGCATTCTTGCACTCTACTGTGTTTCCTATAGGGCCAGTACAGTGACCTAGCTCAGACCAAAGAACTGTGCTTCCTACACAAACGGGGCATATCTAGTTCAACTCAGTATTGGAAACTGAGTAAAACAGGAGCTTCTCTTCAGTCCAATACACTGTACTGGCTGGGAACAGACTCGAATGCTATTTGCACTGTATATGGCCAGAAAAGCACAAGTGTGCTGTTCTTAGCCTGAATGAACATTTGATGCCAGAACGTGAATCTCAACGTGATTCAACTCCGTTTAAGAAGTTTAATTGAACCCTAGTGTGCCATGCAAGAAAAACACTCTGTTTTAGAGAAAACAGCATTCTTGCACTATACTGTGTTTCCTATAGGGCCCTACAGTGAGCTAGCTCAGAACAAAATAACTGTGCTTCCTACACAAACGGGGCATATCTAGTTCAACTCAGTATTGGAAACTGAGTAAAACAGGAGCTTCTCTTCAGTCCAATACACTGTACTGGCTGGGAACAGACGCGAATGCTATTTGCACTGTATATGGCCAGAATAGCACAAGTGTGCTGTTCTTAGCCTGAATGAACACTTGCTGCTAGAACTTGAATCTCAACGTGATTCAACTCCGTTTAGGAACTTTATTTAAACCCCAGTGTGCCATGCAAGAAAAACACTCTGTTTTAGAGAAAACAGCATTCTTTCACTCTACTGTGTTTCCTATAGGGCCCGTAAGTGGGCTAGCTCAGAACAAAAGAACTGTGCTTCCTACACAAACGGGGCATATCTAGTTCAACTCAGTATTGGAAACTGAGTAAAACAGGAGCTTCTCTTCAGTCCAATACACTGTTGTGGCTGGGAACAGACGCGAATGCTATTTGAACTGTTTATGGCCAAAATAGCACAAGTGTGCTGTTCTTAGCCTGAATGAACACTTGCTGCTAGAACTTGAATCTCAACGTGATTCAACTCCGTTTAGGAAGTTTAATTGAACCCTAGTGTGCCATGCAAGGAAAACACTCTCTTTTAGAGAAAACAGCATTCCTGCACTCTACTGTGTTTCCTATAGGGCCCATACAGTGAGCTAGCTCAGAACAAAAGAACTGTGCTTCCTACATAAACGGGGCATATCTAGTTCAACTCAGTATAGGAAACTGAGTAAAACAGGAGCTTCTCTTCAGTCCAATACACTGTACTGGTAGGGAACAGACGCGAATGCTATTTGCACTGTATATGGCCAGAATAGCACAAGTGTGCTGTTCTTAGCCTGAATGAACACTTGCTGCTAGAACTTGAATCTCAACGTGATTCAACTCCGTTTAGGAAGTTTAATTGAACCCTAGTGTGCCATGCAAGAAAAACACTCTCTTTTAGAGAAAACAGCATTCTTGCACTCTACTGTGTTTTCTATAGGGCCCGTACAGTGAGCTGGCTCAGAACAAAAGAACTGTGCTTCCTACACAAACAGGGCATATCTAGTTCAACTGAGTATTGGAAACTGAGTAAAACAGAAGCTTCTCTTCAGTCCAATACACTGTACTCCTTGGGAACAGACGCGAATGCTATTTGCACTGTATATGGCTAGAATAGCACAAGTGTGCTGTTCTTAGCCTGAATGAACACTTGCTGCTAGAACTTGAATCTCAACGTGATTCAACACCTTTTAGGAAGTTTAATTGAACCCTAGTGTGCCATGCAAGAAAAACACTCTGTTTTAGAGAAAACAGCATTCTTGCACTCTACTGTGTTTCCTATAGGGCCAATACAGTGACCTAGCTCAGAACAAAAGAACTGTGCTTCCTACACAAACGGGGCATATCTAGTTCAACTCAGTATTGGAAACTGAGTAAAATAGGAGCTTCTCTTCAGTCCAATACACTGTACTGGCTGGGAACAGACGCGAATGCTATTTGCACTGTATATGGCCAGAATAGCACAAGTGTGCTGTTCTTAGCCTGAATGAACACTTGATGCCAGAACGTGAATCTCAACGTGATTCAACTCCGTTTAAGAAGTTTAATTGAACCCTAGTGTGCCATGCAAGAAAAACACTCTGTTTTAGAGAAAACAGCATTCTTGCACTCTACTGTGTTTCCTATAGGGCCCGTACAGTGAGCTAGCTCAGAACAAAGAACTGTGCTTCCTACACAAACGGGGCATATCTAGTTCAACTCAGTATTAGAAACTGAGTAAAACAGGAGCTTCTCTTCAGTCCAATACACTGTTGTGGCTGGGAACAGACGCGAATGCTATTTGCACTGTTTATGGCCAAAATAGCACAAGTGTGCTGTTATTAGCCTGAATGAACACTTGCTGCTAGAACTTGAATCTCAACGTGATTCAACTCCGTTTAGGAAGTTTAATTGAACCCTAGTGTGCCATGCAAGAAAAACACTCTCTTTTAGAGAAAACAGCATTCTTGAACTCTACTGTGTTTCCTATAGGGCCCGTACAGTGAGCTAGCTCAGAACAAAAGAACTGTGCTTCCTACATAAACGGGGCATATCTAGTTCAACTCAGTATAGGAATCTGAGTAAAACAGGAGCTTCTCTTCAGTCCAATACACTGTACTGGCTGGGAACAGACGCGAATGCTATTTGTACTGTATATAGCCAGAATAGCACAAGTGTGCTGTTCTTAGCCTGAATGAACACTTGCTGCTAGAACTTGAATCTCAACGTGATTCAACTCCGTTTAGGAAGTTTAATTGAACCCTAGTGTGCCATGCAAGAAAAACACTCTCTTTTAGATAAAACAGCATTCTTGCACTCTACTGTGTTTCCTATAGGGCCCGTACAGTGACCTAGCTCAGAACAAAAGAACTGTGCTTCCTACACAAACGTGGCATATCTAGTTCAACTCAGTATTAGAAACTGAGTAAAACAGGAGCTTCTCTTCAGTGCAATACACTGTACTGGCTGGGAACAGACGCGAATGCTATTTGCACTGTATATGGCCAGAATAGCACAAGTGTGCTGTTCTTAGCCTGAATGAACACTTGCTGCCAGAATGTGAATCTCAACGTGATTCAACTCCGTTTAAGAAGTTTAATTGAACCCTAGTGTGCCATGCAAGAAAAACACTCTGTTTTAGAGAAAACAGCATTCTTGCACTCTACTGTGTTTCCTATAGGGCCCGTGAGTGGGCTAGCTCAGAACAAAATAACTGTGCTTCCTACACAAACGGGGCATATCTAGTTCAACTCAGTATTGGAAACTGAGTAAAACAGGAGCTTCTCTTCAGTCCAATACACTGTACTGGCTGGGAACAGACGCGAATGCTATTTGCACTGTATATGGCCAGAATAGCACAAGTGTGCTGTTCTTAGCCTGAATGAACACTTGCTGCTAGAACTTGAATCTCAACATGATTCAACTCCGTTTAGGAACTTTAATTAAACCCTAATGTGCCATGCAAGAAAAACAGTCTGTTTTAGAGAAAACAGCATTCTTGCACTCTACTGTGTTTCCTATAGGGCCCGTACAGTTAGCTGGCTCAGAACAAAAGAACTGTGCTTCCTACACAAACAGGGCATATCTAGTTCAACTCAGTATTGGAAACTGAGTAAAACAGGAGCTTCTCTTCAGTCCAATACACTGTACTCCTTGAGAACAGACTCGAATGCTATTTGCACTCTATATGGCCAGAATAGCACAAGTGTGCTGTTCTTAGCCTGAATGAACACTTGATGCCAGAACGTGAATCTCAACGTGATTCAACTCCGTTTAAGAAGTTTAATTGAACCCTAGTGTGCCATGCAAGAAAAACACTCTGTTTTAGAGAAAACAGCATTCTTGCACTATACTGTGTTTCCTATAGGGCCCGTACAGTGAGCTAGCTCAGAACAAAAGAACTGTGCTTCCTACACAAACAGGGCATATCTAGTTCAACTCAGTATTGGAAACTGAGTAAAACAGGAGCTTCTCTTCAGTCCAATACACTGTACTGGCTGGGAACAGACGCGAATGCTATTTGCACTGTATATGGTCAGAATAGCACAAGTGTGCTGTTCTTAGCCTGAATGAACACTTGCTGCTAGAACTTGAATCTCAACGTGATTCAACTCCGTTTAGGAACTTTATTTAAACCCCAGTGTGCCATGCAAGAAAAACACTCTCTTTTAGAGAAAACAGCATTCTTTCACTCTACTGTGTTTCCTATAGGGCCCGTAAGTGGGCTAGCTCAGAACAAAAGAACTGTGCTTTCTACACAAACGGGGCATATCTAGTTCAACTCAGTATTGGAAACTGAGTAAAACAGGAGCTTCTCTTCAGTTCAATACACTGTTGTGGCTGGGAACAGACGCGAATGCTATTTGCACTGTTTATGGCCAAAATAGCACAAGTGTGCTGTTCTTAGCCTGAATGAACACTTGCTGCTAGAACTTGAATCTCAACGTGATTCAACTCCGTTCAGGAAGTTTAATTGAACCCTAGTGTGCCATGCAAGAAAAACACTCTCTTTTAGAGAAAACAGCATTCTTGCACTCTACTGTGTTTCCTATAGGGCCCGTACAGTGAGCTGGCTCAGAACAAGAGAACTGTGCTTCCTACACAAACAGAGCATATCTAGTTCAACTCAGTATTGGAAACTGAGTAAAACAGGAGCTTCTCTTCAGTCCAATACACTGTACTCCTTGGGAACAGACGCGAATGCTATTTGCACTGTATATGGCTAGAATAGCACAAGTATGCTGTTCTTAGCCTGAATGAACACTTGCTGCTAGAACTTGAATCTCAACGTGATTCAACACCGTTTAGGAAGTTTAATTGAACCCTAGTGTGCCATGCAAGAAAAACACTCAGTTTTAGAGAAAACAGCATTCTTGCACTCTACTGTGTTTCCTATAGGGCCAATACAGTGACCTAGCTCAGAACAAAGAACTGTGCTTCCTACACAAACGGGGCATATCTAGTTCAACTCAGTATTGGAAACTGAGTAAAACAGGAGCTTCTCTTCAGTCCAATACACTGTACTGGCTGGGAACAGACGCGAATGCTATTTGTACTGTCTATGGCCAGAATAGCACAAGTGTGCTGTTCTTAGCCTGAATGAACACTTGATGCCAGAACGTGAATCTCAACGTGATTCAACTCCGTTTAAGAAGTTTAATTGAACCCTAGTGTGCCATGCAAGAAAAACACTCTGTTTTAGAGAAAACTGCATTCTTGCACTCTACTGTGTTTCCTATAGGGCCCGTACAGTGAGCTAGCTCAGAACAAAGAACTGTGCTTCCTACACAAACGGGGCATATCTAGTTCAACTCAGTATTAGAAACTGAGTAAAACAGGAGCTTCTCTTCAGTCCAATACACTGTTGTGGCTGGGAACAGACGCGAATGCTATTTGCACTGTTTATGGCCAAAATAGCACAAGTGTGCTGTTATTAGCCTGAATGAACACTTGCTGCTAGAACTTGAATCTCAACGTGATTCAACTCCGTTTAGGAAGTTTAATTGAACCCTAGTGTGCCATGCAAGAAAAACACTCTCTTTTAGAGAAAACAGCATTCTTGAACTCTACTGTGTTTCCTATAGGGCCCGTACAGTGAGCTAGCTCAGAACAAAAGAACTGTGCTTCCTACATAAACGGGGCATATCTAGTTCAACTCAGTATAGGAATCTGAGTAAAACAGGAGCTTCTCTTCAGTCCAATACACTGTACTGGCTGGGAACAGACGCGAATGCTATTTGTACTGTATATAGCCAGAATAGCACAAGTGTGCTGTTCTTAGCCTGAATGAACACTTGCTGCTAGAACTTGAATCTCAACGTGATTCAACTCCGTTTAGGAAGTTTAATTGAACCCTAGTGTGCCATGCAAGAAAAACACTCTCTTTTAGATAAAACAGCATTCTTGCACTCTACTGTGTTTCCTATAGGGCCCGTACAGTGACCTAGCTCAGAACAAAAGAACTGTGCTTCCTACACAAACGTGGCATATCTAGTTCAACTCAGTATTAGAAACTGAGTAAAACAGGAGCTTCTCTTCAGTGCAATACACTGTACTGGCTGGGAACAGACGCGAATGCTATTTGCACTGTATATGGCCAGAATAGCACAAGTGTGCTGTTCTTAGCCTGAATGAACACTTGCTGCCAGAATGTGAATCTCAACGTGATTCAACTCCGTTTAAGAAGTTTAATTGAACCCTAGTGTGCCATGCAAGAAAAACACTCTGTTTTAGAGAAAACAGCATTCTTGCACTCTACTGTGTTTCCTATAGGGCCCGTGAGTGGGCTAGCTCAGAACAAAATAACTGTGCTTCCTACACAAACGGGGCATATCTAGTTCAACTCAGTATTGGAAACTGAGTAAAACAGGAGCTTCTCTTCAGTCCAATACACTGTACTGGCTGGGAACAGACGCGAATGCTATTTGCACTGTATATGGCCAGAATAGCACAAGTGTGCTGTTCTTAGCCTGAATGAACACTTGCTGCTAGAACTTGAATCTCAACATGATTCAACTCCGTTTAGGAACTTTAATTAAACCCTAATGTGCCATGCAAGAAAAACAGTCTGTTTTAGAGAAAACAGCATTCTTGCACTCTACTGTGTTTCCTATAGGGCCCGTACAGTTAGCTGGCTCAGAACAAAAGAACTGTGCTTCCTACACAAACAGGGCATATCTAGTTCAACTCAGTATTGGAAACTGAGTAAAACAGGAGCTTCTCTTCAGTCCAATACACTGTACTCCTTGAGAACAGACTCGAATGCTATTTGCACTCTATATGGCCAGAATAGCACAAGTGTGCTGTTCTTAGCCTGAATGAACACTTGATGCCAGAACGTGAATCTCAACGTGATTCAACTCCGTTTAAGAAGTTTAATTGAACCCTAGTGTGCCATGCAAGAAAAACACTCTGTTTTAGAGAAAACAGCATTCTTGCACTATACTGTGTTTCCTATAGGGCCCGTACAGTGAGCTAGCTCAGAACAAAAGAACTGTGCTTCCTACACAAACAGGGCATATCTAGTTCAACTCAGTATTGGAAACTGAGTAAAACAGGAGCTTCTCTTCAGTCCAATACACTGTACTGGCTGGGAACAGACGCGAATGCTATTTGCACTGTATATGGTCAGAATAGCACAAGTGTGCTGTTCTTAGCCTGAATGAACACTTGCTGCTAGAACTTGAATCTCAACGTGATTCAACTCCGTTTAGGAACTTTATTTAAACCCCAGTGTGCCATGCAAGAAAAACACTCTCTTTTAGAGAAAACAGCATTCTTTCACTCTACTGTGTTTCCTATAGGGCCCGTAAGTGGGCTAGCTCAGAACAAAAGAACTGTGCTTCCTACACAAACGGGGCATATCTAGTTCAACTCAGTATTGGAAACTGAGTAAAACAGGAGCTTCTCTTCAGTTCAATACACTGTTGTGGCTGGGAACAGACGCGAATGCTATTTGCACTGTTTATGGCCAAAATAGCACAAGTGTGCTGTTCTTAGCCTGAATGAACACTTGCTGCTAGAACTTGAATCTCAACGTGATTCAACTCCGTTCAGGAAGTTTAATTGAACCCTAGTGTGCCATGCAAGAAAAACACTCTCTTTTAGAGAAAACAGCATTCTTGCACTCTACTGTGTTTCCTATAGGGCCCGTACAGTGAGCTGGCTCAGAACAAGAGAACTGTGCTTCCTACACAAACAGAGCATATCTAGTTCAACTCAGTATTGGAAACTGAGTAAAACAGGAGCTTCTCTTCAGTCCAATACACTGTACTCCTTGGGAACAGACGCGAATGCTATTTGCACTGTATATGGCTAGAATAGCACAAGTATGCTGTTCTTAGCCTGAATGAACACTTGCTGCTAGAACTTGAATCTCAACGTGATTCAACACCGTTTAGGAAGTTTAATTGAACCCTAGTGTGCCATGCAAGAAAAACACTCAGTTTTAGAGAAAACAGCATTCTTGCACTCTACTGTGTTTCCTATAGGGCCAATACAGTGACCTAGCTCAGAACAAAGAACTGTGCTTCCTACACAAACGGGGCATATCTAGTTCAACTCAGTATTGGAAACTGAGTAAAACAGGAGCTTCTCTTCAGTCCAATACACTGTACTGGCTGGGAACAGACGCGAATGCTATTTGTACTGTCTATGGCCAGAATAGCACAAGTGTGCTGTTCTTAGCCTGAATGAACACTTGATGCCAGAACGTGAATCTCAACGTGATTCAACTCCGTTTAAGAAGTTTAATTGAACCCTAGTGTGCCATGCAAGAAAAACACTCTGTTTTAGAGAAAACTGCATTCTTGCACTCTACTGTGTTTCCTATAGGGCCCGTACAGTGAGCTAGCTCAGAACAAAGAACTGTGCTTCCTACACAAACGGGGCATATCTAGTTCAACTCAGTATTAGAAACTGAGTAAAACAGGAGCTTCTCTTCAGTCCAATACACTGTTGTGGCTGGGAACAGACGCGAATGCTATTTGCACTGTTTATGGCCAAAATAGCACAAGTGTGCTGTTCTTAGCCTGAATGAACACTTGCTGCTAGAACTTGAATCTCAACGTGATTCAACTCCGTTTAGGAAGTTTAATTGAACCCTAGTGTGCCATGCAAGAAAAACACTCTCTTTTAGAGAAAACAGCATTCTTGCACTCTACTGTGTTTCCTATAGGGCCCGTACAGTGAGCTAGCTCAGAACAAAAGAAATGTGCTTCCTACATAAACGGGGCATATGTAGTTCAACTCAGTATTGGAAACTGAGTAAAACAGGAGCTTCTCTTCAGTCCAATACACTGTTGTGGCTGGGAACAGACGCGAATGCTATTTGCACTGTATATGGCCAGAATAGAACAAGTGTGCTGTTCTTAGCCTGAATGAACACTTGCTGCTAGAACTTGAATCTCAACGTGATTCAACTCCGTTTACGAAGTTTAATTGAACCCGAGTGTGCCATGCATGAAAAACACTCTCTTTTAGAGAAAACAACATTCTTGCACTCTACTGTGTTTCCTATAGGGCCCGTACAGTGAGCTGGCTCAGAACAAAAGAACTGTGCTTCCTACACAAAGAGGGCATATCTAGTTCAACTCAGTATTGGAAACTTAGTAAAACAGGAGCTTCTCTTCAGTCCAATACACTGTACTCCTTGGGAACAGACGCGAATGCTATTTGCACTGTATATGGCCAGAATAGCACAAGTGTGCTGTTCTTAGCCTGAATGAACACTTGCTGCTAGAACTTGAATCTCAACGTGATTCAACTCCTTTTAGGAAGTTTAATTGAACCCTAGTGTGCCATGCAAGAAAAACACTCTGTTTTAGAGAAAACAGCATTCTTGCACTCTACTGTGTTTCCTATAGGGCCAATACAGTGACCTAGATCAGAACAAAAGAACTGTGCTTCCTACACAAACGGGGCATATCTAGTTCAACTCAGTTTTGGAAACTGAGTAAAACAGGAGCTTCTCTTCAGTCCAATACACTGTACTGGCTGGGAACAGACGCGAATGCTATTTGTACTGTATATGGCCAGAATAGCACAAGTGTGCTGTTCTTAGCCTGAATGAACACTTGCTGCTAGAACTTGAATCTAAACGTGATTGAACTCCGTTTAGGAACTTTAATTAAACCCTAGTGTGCCATGCAAGGAAAACACTCTGTTTTAGAGAAAACAGCATTCTTTCACTCTACTGTGTTTCCTATAGGGCTCGTAAGTGAGCTGGCTCAGAACAAAAGAACTGTGCTTCCTACACAAACGGGGCATATCTAGTTCAACTCAGTATTGGAAACTCAGTAAAACAGGCGCTTCTCTTCAGTCCAATACACTGTTGTGGCTGGGAACAGACGCGAATGCTATTTGCACTGTTTATGGCCAAAATAGCACAAGTGTGTTGTTCTTAGCCTGAATGAACACTTGCTGCTAGAACTTGAATCTCAACGTGATTCAACTCCGTTTAGGAAGTTTAATTGAACCCTAGTGTGCCATGCAAGAAAAACACTCTCTTTTAGAGAAAACAGCATTCTTGCACTCTACTGTGTTTCCTATAGGGCACGTACAGTGAGCTAGCTCAGAACAAAAGAAAAGTGCTTCCTACATAAACGGGGCATATCTAGTTCAACTCAGTATAGGAAACTGAGTAAAACAGGAGCTTCTCTTCAGTCCAATACACTGTACTTGCTGGGAACAGACGCGAATGCTATTTGTGCTGTTTATGGCCAGAATAGCACAAGTGTGCTGTTCTTAGCCTGAATGAACACTTGCTGCTAGAACTTGAATCTCAACGTGATTCAACTCCGTTTAGGAAGTTTAATTGAACCCTAGTGTGCCATGCAAGAAAAACACTCTCTTTTAGAGAAAACAGCATTCTTGCACTCTACTGTGTTTCCTATAGGGTCAGCACAGTGACCTAGCTCAGACCAAAGAACTGTGCTTCCTACACAAACGCGGCATATCTAGTTCAACTCAGTATTGGAAACTGAGTAAAACAGGAGCTTCTCTTCAGTCCAATACACTGTACTGGCTGGGAACAGACGCGAATGCTATTTGCACTGTATATGGCCAGAAAAGCACAAGTGTGCTGTTCTTAGCCTGAATGAACACTTGATGCCAGAACGTGAATCTCAACGTGATTCAACTCCGTTTAAGAAGTTTAATTGAACCCTAGTGTGCCATGCAAGAAAAACACTCTGTTTTAGAGAAAACAGCATTCTTGCACTATACTGTGTTTCCTATAGGGCCCGTACAGTGAGCTAGCTCAGAACAAAAGAACTGTGCTTCCTACACAAACGGGGCATATCTAGTTCAACTCAGTATTGGAAACTGAGTAAAACAGGAGCTTCTCTTCAGTCCAATACACTGTACTGGCTGGGAACAGACGCGAATGCTATTTGCACTGTATATGGCCAGAATAGCACAAGTGTGCTGTTCTTAGCCTGAATGAACACTTGCTGCTAGAACTTGAATCTCAACGTGATTCAACTCCGTTTAGGAACTTTATTTAAACCCCAGTGTGCCATGCAAGAAAAACACTCTGTTTTAGAGAAAACAGCATTCTTTCACTCTACTGTGTTTCCTATAGGGCCCGTAAGTGGGCTAGCTCAGAACAAAAGAACTGTGCTTCCTACACAAACGGGGCATATCTAGTTCAACTCAGTATTGGAAACTGAGTAAAACAGGAGCTTCTCTTCAGTCCAATACACTGTTGTGGCTGGGAAGAGACGCGAATGCTATTTGCACTGTTTATGGCCAAAATAGCACAAGTGTGCTGTTCTTAGCCTGAATGAACACTTGCTGCTAGAACTTGAATCTCAACGTGATTCAACTCCGTTTAGGAAGTTTAATTGAACCCTAGTGTGCCATGCAAGAAAAACACTCTCTTTTAGAGAAAACAGCATTCTTGCACTCTACTGTGTTTCCTATAGGGCCCGTAAGTGAGCTAGCTCAGAACAAAAGAACTGTGCTTACTACACAAACGGGGCATATCTAGTTCAACTCAGTATTGGAAACTGAGTAAAACAGGAGCTTCTCTTCAGTCAAATACACTGTTGTGGCTGGGAACAGACGCGAATGCTATTTGTGCTGTTTATGGCCAGAATAGCACAAGTGTGCTGTTCTTAGCCTGAATGAACACTTGCAGCTAGAACTTGAATCTCAACGTGATTCAAGTCCGTTTAGGAAGTTTAATTGAACCCTAGTGTGCCATGCAAGAAAAACACTCTCTTTTAGAGAAAACAGCATTCTTTCACTCTACTGTGTTTCCTATAGGGCCCGGACAGTGAACTGGCTCAGAACAAAAGAACTGTGCTTACTACACAAACAGGGCATATTTAGTTCAACTCAGTATTGGAAACTGAGTAAAACAGGAGCTTCTCTTCAGTCCAATACACTGTTGTGGCTGGGAAGAGACGCGAATGCTATTTGTGTTGTTTATGGCCAGAATACCACAAGTGTGCTGTTCTTAGCCTGAATGAACACTTGCTGCTAGAACTTGAATCTCAACGTGATTCAACTCCGTTTCAGAAGTTTAATTGAACCCTAGTGTGCCATGCAAGAAAAACACTCTCTTTTAGAGAAAACATCATTCTTGCACTCTCCTGTGTTTCCTATAGGGCCAGTACAGTGACCTAGCTCAGACCAAACAACTGTGCTTCCTACACAAACGGGGCATATCTAGTTCAACTCAGTATTGGAAACTGAGTAAAACAGGAGCTTCTCTTCAGTCCAATACACTGTACTGGCTGGGAACAGACGCGAATGCTATTTGCACTGTATATGGCCAGAAAAGCACAAGTGTGCTGTTCTTAGCCTGAATGAACATTTGATGCCAGAACGTGAATCTCAACGTGATTCAACTCCGTTTAAGAAGTTTAATTGAACCCTAGTGTGCCATGCAAGAAAAACACTCTGTTTTAGAGAAAACTGCATTCTTGCACTCTACTGTGTTTCCTATAGGGCCCGTACAGTGAGCTAGCTCAGAACAAAGAACTGTGCTTCCTACACAAACGGGGCATATCTAGTTCAACTCAGTATTAGAAACTGAGTAAAACAGGAGCTTCTCTTCAGTCCAATACACTGTTGTGGCTGGGAACAGACGCGAATGCTATTTGCACTGTTTATGGCCAAAATAGCACAAGTGTGCTGTTCTTAGCCTGAATGAACACTTGCTGCTAGAACTTGAATCTCAACGTGATTCAACTCCGTTTAGGAAGTTTAATTGAACCCTAGTGTGCCATGCAAGAAAAACACTCTCTTTTAGAGAAAACAGCATTCTTTCACTCTACTGTGTTTCCTATAGGGCCCGTACAGTGAGCTAGCTCAGAACAAAAGAACTGTGCTTCCTACATAAACGGGGCATATCTAGTTCAACTCAGTATAGGTAACTGAGTAAAACAGGAGCTTCTCTTCAGTCCAATACACTGTTGTGGCTGGGAACAGACGCGAATGCTATTTGCACTGTATATGGCCAGAATAGCACAAGTGTGCTGTTCTTAGCCTGAATGAACACTTGCTGCTAGAACTTGAATCTCAACGTGATTCAACTCCGTTTAGGAAGTTTAATTGAACCCGAGTGTGCCATGCAAGAAAAACACTCTGTTTTAGAGAAAACAGCATTCTTTCACTCTACTGTGTTTCCTATAGGGCCCCTAAGTGAGCTAGCTCAGAACAAAAGAACTGTACTTCCTACACAAACGGGGCATATCTAGTTCAACTCAGTATTGGAAACTGAGTAAAACAGGAGCTTCTCTTCAGTCCAATACACTGTTGTGGCTGGGAACAGACGCGAATGCTATTTGTGCTGTTTATGGCCAGAATAGCACAAGTGTGCTGTTCTTAGCCTGAATGAACACTTGCTGCTAGAACTTGAATCTCAACGTGATTCAACTCCGTTTAGGAAGTTTAATTGAACCCTAGTGTGCCATGCAAGAAAAACACTCTCTTTTAGAGAAAACAGCATTCTTTCACTCTACTGTGTTTCCTATAGGGCCCGTACAGTGAACTGGCTCAGAACAAAAGAACTGTGCTTCCTACACAAACAGGGCATATCTAGTTCAACTCAGTATTGGAAACTGAGTAAAACAGGAGCTTCTCTTCAGTCCAATACACTGTATTGGCCGGGAACAGACGTGAATGCCATTTGCACTGTATATGGCCAGAATAGCACAAGTGTGCTGTTCTTAGCCTGAATGAACACTTGCTGCTAGAACTTGAATCTCAACGTGATTGCACTCCGTTTAGGAAGTTTAATTGAACCCTAGTGTGCCATGCAAGAAAAACACTCTGTTTTAGAGAAAACAGCATTCTTGCACTCTACTGTGTTTCCTATAGGGCCAGTACAGTGACCTAGCTCAGACCAAAGAACTGTGCTTCCTACACAAACGGGGCATATCTAGTTCAACTCAGTATTGGAAACTGAGTAAAACAGGAGCTTCTCTTCAGTCCAATACACTGTACTGGCTGGGAACAGACTCGAATGCTATTTGCACTGTATATGGCCAGAAAAGCACAAGTGTGCTGTTCTTAGCCTGAATGAACATTTGATGCCAGAACGTGAATCTCAACGTGATTCAACTCCGTTTAAGAAGTTTAATTGAACCCTAGTGTGCCATGCAAGAAAAACACTCTGTTTTAGAGAAAACAGCATTCTTGCACTATACTGTGTTTCCTATAGGGCCCTACAGTGAGCTAGCTCAGAACAAAATAACTGTGCTTCCTACACAAACGGGGCATATCTAGTTCAACTCAGTATTGGAAACTGAGTAAAACAGGAGCTTCTCTTCAGTCCAATACACTGTACTGGCTGGGAACAGACGCGAATGCTATTTGCACTGTATATGGCCAGAATAGCACAAGTGTGCTGTTCTTAGCCTGAATGAACACTTGCTGCTAGAACTTGAATCTCAACGTGATTCAACTCCGTTTAGGAACTTTATTTAAACCCCAGTGTGCCATGCAAGAAAAACACTCTGTTTTAGAGAAAACAGCATTCTTTCACTCTACTGTGTTTCCTATAGGGCCCGTAAGTGGGCTAGCTCAGAACAAAAGAACTGTGCTTCCTACACAAACGGGGCATATCTAGTTCAACTCAGTATTGGAAACTGAGTAAAACAGGAGCTTCTCTTCAGTCCAATACACTGTTGTGGCTGGGAACAGACGCGAATGCTATTTGAACTGTTTATGGCCAAAATAGCACAAGTGTGCTGTTCTTAGCCTGAATGAACACTTGCTGCTAGAACTTGAATCTCAACGTGATTCAACTCCGTTTAGGAAGTTTAATTGAACCCTAGTGTGCCATGCAAGGAAAACACTCTCTTTTAGAGAAAACAGCATTCCTGCACTCTACTGTGTTTCCTATAGGGCCCATACAGTGAGCTAGCTCAGAACAAAAGAACTGTGCTTCCTACATAAACGGGGCATATCTAGTTCAACTCAGTATAGGAAACTGAGTAAAACAGGAGCTTCTCTTCAGTCCAATACACTGTACTGGCTGGGAACAGACGCGAATGCTATTTGCACTGTATATGGCCAGAATAGCACAAGTGTGCTGTTCTTAGCCTGAATGAACACTTGCTGCTAGAACTTGAATCTCAACGTGATTCAACTCCGTTTAGGAAGTTTAATTGAACCCTAGTGTGCCATGCAAGAAAAACACTCTGTTTTAGAGAAAACAGCATTCTTTCACTCTACTATGTTTCCTATAGGGCCTGTAAGTGAGCTAGCTCAGAACAAAAGAACTGTGCTTCCTACACAAACGGGGCATATCTAGTTCAACTCAGTATTGGAAACTGAGTAAAACAGGAGCTTCTCTTCAGTCAAATACACTGTTGTGGCTGGGAACAGACGCGAATGCTATTTGTGCTGTTTATGGCCAGAATAGCACAAGTGTGCTGTTCTTAGCCTGAATGAACACTTGCTGCTAGAACTTGAATCTCAACGTGATTCAACTCCGTTTAGGAAGTTTAATTGAACCCTAGTGTGCCATGCAAGAAAAACACTCTCTTTTAGAGAAAACAGCATTCTTGCACTCTACTGTGTTTCCTATAGGGCCAGTACAGTGACCTAGCTCAGACCAAAGAACTGTGCTTCCTACACAAACGGGGCATATCTAGTTTAACTCAGTATTGGAAACTGAGTAAAACAGGACCTTCTCTTCAGTCCAATACACTGTACTAGTTGGGAACAGACGCGAATGCTATTTGCACTGTATATGGCCAGAATAGCACAAGTGTGCTGTTCTTAGCCTGAATGAACACATGATGCCAGAACGTGAATCTCAACGTGATTCAACTCCGTTTAAGAAGTTTAATGGAACCCTAGTGTGCCATGCAAGAAAAACATTCTGTTTTAGATAAAAAAGCATTCTTGCACTCTACTGTGTTTCCTATAGGGCCCGTAAGTGAGCTAGCTCAGAACAAAAGAACTGTGCTTCCTACACAAACGGGGCATATCTATTTCAACTCAGTATTGGATACTGAGTAAAACAGGAGCTTCTCTTCAGTCCAATACACTGTATTGGCTGGGAACAGACGCGAATGCCATTTGCACTGTATATGGCCAGAATAGCACAAGTGTGCTGTTCTTAGCCTGAATGAACACTTGCTGCTAGAACTTGAATCTCAACGTGATTGCACTCCGTTTAGGAAGTTTAATTGAACCCTAGTGTGCCATGCAAGAAAAACACTCTGTTTTAGAGAAAACTGCATTCTTGCACTCTACTGTGTTTCCTATAGGGCCCGTACAGTGAGCTAGCTCAGAACAAAAGAACTGTGCTTTCTACACAAAAAAGGCATATCTAGTTCAACTCAGTATTGGAAACTGAGTAAAACAGGAGCTTCTCTTCAGTCCAATACACTGTACTGGCTGGGAACAGTCGCAAATGCTATTTGCATTGTATATGGCCAGAAAAGCACAAGTGTGCTGTTCTTAGCCTGAATGAACACTTGCTGCTAGAACTTGAATCTCAACGTGATTCAACTCCGTTTAGGAACTTTATTTAAACCCCAGTGTGCCATGCAAGAAAAACACTCTGTTTTAGAGAAAACAGCATTCTTTCACTCTACTGTGTTTCCTATAGGGCCCGTAAGTGGGCTAGCTCAGAACAAAAGAACTGTGCTTCCTACACAAACGGGGCATATCTAGTTCAACTCAGTATTGGAAACTGAGTAAAACAGGAGCTTCTCTTCAGTCCAATACACTGTTGTGGCTGGGAAGAGACGCGAATGCTATTTGCACTGTTTATGGCCAAAATAGCACAAGTGTGCTGTTCTTAGCCTGAATGAACACTTGCTGCTAGAACTTGAATCTCAACGTGATTCAACTCCGTTTAGGAAGTTTAATTGAACCCTAGTGTGCCATGCAAGAAAAACACTCTCTTTTAGAGAAAACAGCATTCTTGCACTCTACTGTGTTTCCTATAGGGCCCGTAAGTGAGCTAGCTCAGAACAAAAGAACTGTGCTTACTACACAAACGCGGCATATCTAGTTCAACTCAGTATTGGAAACTGAGTAAAACAGGAGCTTCTCTTCAGTCAAATACACTGTTGTGGCTGGGAACAGACGCGAATGCTATTTGTGCTGTTTATGGCCAGAATAGCACAAGTGTGCTGTTCTTAGCCTGAATGAACACTTGCAGCTAGAACTTGAATCTCAACGTGATTCAACTCCGTTTAGGAAGTTTAATTGAACCCTAGTGTGCCATGCAAGAAAAACACTCTCTTTTAGAGAAAACAGCATTCTTTCACTCTACTGTGTTTCCTATAGGGCCCGTACAGTGAACTGGCTCAGAACAAAAGAACTGTGCTTCCTACACAAACAGGGCATATTTAGTTCAACTCAGTATTGGAAACTGAGTAAAACAGGAGCTTCTCTTCAGTCCAATACACTGTTGTGGCTGGGAAGAGACGCGAATGCTATTTGTGTTGTTTATGGCCAGAATACCACAAGTGTGCTGTTCTTAGCCTGAATGAACACTTGCTGCTAGAACTTGAATCTCAACGTGATTCAACTCCGTTTCAGAAGTTTAATTGAACCCTAGTGTGCCATGCAAGAAAAACACTCTCTTTTAGAGAAAACATCATTCTTGCACTCTCCTGTGTTTCCTATAGGGCCAGTACAGTGACCTAGCTCAGACCAAAGAACTGTGCTTCCTACACAAACGGGGCATATCTAGTTCAACTCAGTATTGGAAACTGAGTAAAACAGGAGCTTCTCTTCAGTCCAATACACTGTACTGGCTGGGAACAGACGCGAATGCTATTTGCACTGTATATGGCCAGAAAAGCACAAGTGTGCTGTTCTTAGCCTGAATGAACATTTGATGCCAGAACGTGAATCTCAACGTGATTCAACTCCGTTTAAGAAGTTTAATTGAACCCTAGTGTGCCATGCAAGAAAAACACTCTGTTTTAGAGAAAACTGCATTCTTGCACTCTACTGTGTTTCCTATAGGGCCCGTACAGTGAGCTAGCTCAGAACAAAGAACTGTGCTTCCTACACAAACGGGGCATATCTAGTTCAACTCAGTATTAGAAACTGAGTAAAACAGGAGCTTCTCTTCAGTCCAATACACTGTTGTGGCTGGGAACAGACGCGAATGCTATTTGCACTGTTTATGGCCAAAATAGCACAAGTGTGCTGTTCTTAGCCTGAATGAACACTTGCTGCTAGAACTTGAATCTCAACGTGATTCAACTCCGTTTAGGAAGTTTAATTGAACCCTAGTGTGCCATGCAAGAAAAACACTCTCTTTTAGAGAAAACAGCATTCTTTCACTCTACTGTGTTTCCTATAGGGCCCGTACAGTGAGCTAGCTCAGAACAAAAGAACTGTGCTTCCTACATAAACGGGGCATATCTAGTTCAACTCAGTATAGGTAACTGAGTAAAACAGGAGCTTCTCTTCAGTCCAATACACTGTTGTGGCTGGGAACAGACGCGAATGCTATTTGCACTGTATATGGCCAGAATAGCACAAGTGTGCTGTTCTTAGCCTGAATGAACACTTGCTGCTAGAACTTGAATCTCAACGTGATTCAACTCCGTTTAGGAAGTTTAATTGAACCCGAGTGTGCCATGCAAGAAAAACACTCTGTTTTAGAGAAAACAGCATTCTTTCACTCTACTGTGTTTCCTATAGGGCCCCTAAGTGAGCTAGCTCAGAACAAAAGAACTGTACTTCCTACACAAACGGGGCATATCTAGTTCAACTCAGTATTGGAAACTGAGTAAAACAGGAGCTTCTCTTCAGTCCAATACACTGTTGTGGCTGGGAACAGACGCGAATGCTATTTGTGCTGTTTATGGCCAGAATAGCACAAGTGTGCTGTTCTTAGCCTGAATGAACACTTGCTGCTAGAACTTGAATCTCAACGTGATTCAACTCCGTTTAGGAAGTTTAATTGAACCCTAGTGTGCCATGCAAGAAAAACACTCTCTTTTAGAGAAAACAGCATTCTTTCACTCTACTGTGTTTCCTATAGGGCCCGTACAGTGAACTGGCTCAGAACAAAAGAACTGTGCTTCCTACACAAACAGGGCATATCTAGTTCAACTCAGTATTGGAAACTGAGTAAAACAGGAGCTTCTCTTCAGTCCAATACACTGTATTGGCCGGGAACAGACGTGAATGCCATTTGCACTGTATATGGCCAGAATAGCACAAGTGTGCTGTTCTTAGCCTGAATGAACACTTGCTGCTAGAACTTGAATCTCAACGTGATTGCACTCCGTTTAGGAAGTTTAATTGAACCCTAGTGTGCCATGCAAGAAAAACACTCTGTTTTAGAGAAAACAGCATTCTTGCACTCTACTGTGTTTCCTATAGGGCCAGTACAGTGACCTAGCTCAGACCAAAGAACTGTGCTTCCTACACAAACGGGGCATATCTAGTTCAACTCAGTATTGGAAACTGAGTAAAACAGGAGCTTCTCTTCAGTCCAATACACTGTACTGGCTGGGAACAGACTCGAATGCTATTTGCACTGTATATGGCCAGAAAAGCACAAGTGTGCTGTTCTTAGCCTGAATGAACATTTGATGCCAGAACGTGAATCTCAACGTGATTCAACTCCGTTTAAGAAGTTTAATTGAACCCTAGTGTGCCATGCAAGAAAAACACTCTGTTTTAGAGAAAACAGCATTCTTGCACTATACTGTGTTTCCTATAGGGCCCTACAGTGAGCTAGCTCAGAACAAAATAACTGTGCTTCCTACACAAACGGGGCATATCTAGTTCAACTCAGTATTGGAAACTGAGTAAAACAGGAGCTTCTCTTCAGTCCAATACACTGTACTGGCTGGGAACAGACGCGAATGCTATTTGCACTGTATATGGCCAGAATAGCACAAGTGTGCTGTTCTTAGCCTGAATGAACACTTGCTGCTAGAACTTGAATCTCAACGTGATTCAACTCCGTTTAGGAACTTTATTTAAACCCCAGTGTGCCATGCAAGAAAAACACTCTGTTTTAGAGAAAACAGCATTCTTTCACTCTACTGTGTTTCCTATAGGGCCCGTAAGTGGGCTAGCTCAGAACAAAAGAACTGTGCTTCCTACACAAACGGGGCATATCTAGTTCAACTCAGTATTGGAAACTGAGTAAAACAGGAGCTTCTCTTCAGTCCAATACACTGTTGTGGCTGGGAACAGACGCGAATGCTATTTGAACTGTTTATGGCCAAAATAGCACAAGTGTGCTGTTCTTAGCCTGAATGAACACTTGCTGCTAGAACTTGAATCTCAACGTGATTCAACTCCGTTTAGGAAGTTTAATTGAACCCTAGTGTGCCATGCAAGAAAAACACTCTCTTTTAGAGAAAACAGCATTCCTGCACTCTACTGTGTTTCCTATAGGGCCCATACAGTGAGCTAGCTCAGAACAAAAGAACTGTGCTTCCTACATAAACGGGGCATATCTAGTTCAACTCAGTATAGGAAACTGAGTAAAACAGGAGCTTCTCTTCAGTCCAATACACTGTACTGGCTGGGAACAGACGCGAATGCTATTTGCACTGTATATGGCCAGAATAGCACAAGTGTGCTGTTCTTAGCCTGAATGAACACTTGCTGCTAGAACTTGAATCTCAACGTGATTCAACTCCGTTTAGGAAGTTTAATTGAACCCTAGTGTGCCATGCAAGAAAAACACTCTGTTTTAGAGAAAACAGCATTCTTTCACTCTACTATGTTTCCTATAGGGCCTGTAAGTGAGCTAGCTCAGAACAAAAGAACTGTGCTTCCTACACAAACGGGGCATATCTAGTTCAACTCAGTATTGGAAACTGAGTAAAACAGGAGCTTCTCTTCAGTCAAATACACTGTTGTGGCTGGGAACAGACGCGAATGCTATTTGTGCTGTTTATGGCCAGAATAGCACAAGTGTGCTGTTCTTAGCCTGAATGAACACTTGCTGCTAGAACTTGAATCTCAACGTGATTCAACTCCGTTTAGGAAGTTTAATTGAACCCTAGTGTGCCATGCAAGAAAAACACTCTCTTTTAGAGAAAACAGCATTCTTGCACTCTACTGTGTTTCCTATAGGGCCAGTACAGTGACCTAGCTCAGACCAAAGAACTGTGCTTCCTACACAAACGGGGCATATCTAGTTTAACTCAGTATTGGAAACTGAGTAAAACAGGACCTTCTCTTCAGTCCAATACACTGTACTAGTTGGGAACAGACGCGAATGTTATTTGCACTGTATATGGCCAGAATAGCACAAGTGTGCTGTTCTTAGCCTGAATGAACACATGATGCCAGAACGTGAATCTCAACGTGATTCAACTCCGTTTAAGAAGTTTAATGGAACCCTAGTGTGCCATGCAAGAAAAACATTCTGTTTTAGATAAAAAAGCATTCTTGCACTCTACTGTGTTTCCTATAGGGCCCGTAAGTGAGCTAGCTCAGAACAAAAGAACTGTGCTTCCTACACAAACGGGGCATATCTATTTCAACTCAGTATTGGATACTGAGTAAAACAGGAGCTTCTCTTCAGTCCAATACACTGTACTGGCTGGGAACAGATGCGAATGCTATTTGCACTGTATATGGCCAGAATAGCACAAGTGTGCTGTTCTTAGCCTGAATGAACACTTGCTGCTAGAACTTGAATCTCAACGTGATTCAACTCCGTTTAGGAAGTTTAATTGAACTCTAGTGTGCCATGCAATAAAAACACTCTGTTTTAGAGAAAACAGCATTCTTTCACCTCTACTGTGTTTCCTATAGGGCCCGTAAGTGAGCTAGCTCAGAACAAAAGAACTGTCCTTCCTACACAAACAGGGCATATCTAGTTCAACTCAGTATTGGAAACTGAGTAAAACAGGAGCTTCTCTTCAGTCCAATACACTGTACTGTCTGGGAACAGACGCAAATGCTATTTGAACTGTATATGGCCAGAAAAGCACAAGTGTGCTGTTCTTAGCCTGAATGAACACTTGCTACTAGAATTTGAATCTAAACGTGATTCAACTCCGTTTAGGAACTTTAATTAAACCCTAGTGTGCCATGCAAGAAAAACACTCTGATTTAGAGAAAACAGCATTCTTTCACTCTACTGTGTTTCCTATAGGGCCCGTAATTGAGCTAGCTCAGAATAAAAGAACTGTGCTTCCTACACAAACGGGGCATATCTAGTTCAACTCAGTATTGGAAACTGAGTAAAACAGGAGCTTCTCTGCAGTCCAATACACTGTTCTGGCTGGGAACAGACGCGAATGCTATTTCACTGTTTATGGCCAAAATAGCACAGGTGTGCTGTTCTTAGCCTGAATGAACACTTGATGCTAGAACTTGAATCTCAACGTGATTGCACTCCGTTTAGGAAGTTTAATTGAACCCTAGTGTGCCATGCAAGAAAAACACTCTCTTTTAGAGAAAACAGCATTCTTGCACTCTACTGTGTTTCCTATAGGGCCTGTAAGTGAGCTACCTCAGAAAAAAAGAACTGTGCTTCCTACACAAACGGGGCATATCTAGTTCAACTCAGTATTGCAAACTGAGTAAAACAGGAGCTTCTCTTCAGTCCAATACACTGTACTGGCTGGGAACAGATGCGAATGCTATTTGCAATGTATATGGCCAGAATAGCACAAGTGTGCTGTTCTTAGCCTGAATGAACACTTGCTGCTAGAACTTGAATCTCAACGTGATTCAATTCCGTTTAGGAAGTTTAATTGAACCCTAGTGTGCCATGCAAGAAAAACACTCTGTTTTAGAGAAAACAGCATTCTTTCACTCTACTGTGTTTCCTATAGGGCCCGTAAGTGAGCTAGCTCAGAACAAAAGAACTGTGCTTTCTACACAAACGGGGCATATCTAGTTCAACTCAGTATTGGAAACTGAGTAAAACAGGAGCTTCTCTTCAGTCCAATACACTGTACTGGCTGGGAACAGACACAAATGCTATTTGCACTGTATATGGCCAGAAAAGCACAAGTGTGCTATTCTTAGCCTGAATGAACACTTGCTACTAGAACTTGAATCTAAACGTGATTTAACTCCGCTTAGGAACTTTAATTAAATCTTAGTGGGCCATGCAAGAAAAACACTCTGTTTTAGAGAAAACATTATTCTTTCACTCTACTGTGTTTCTATAGGGCCCGTAAGTGAGCTAGCTCAGAAAAAAAGAACTGTGCTTCCTACACAAACGGGGCATATCTAGTTCAACTCAGTATTGGAAACTGAGTAAAACAGGAGCTTCTCTTCAGTCCAATACACTGTTGTGGCTGGGAACAGACGCGAATGCTATTTGCACTGTATATGGCCAGAATAGCACAAGTGTGCTGTTCTTAGCCTGAATGAACACTTGCTGCTAGAAATTGAATCTAAACGTGATTCAATTCCGTTTAGGAAGTTTAATTGAACCCTAGTGTGCCATGCAAGAAAAACACTCTGTTTTAGAGAAAACAGCATTCTTTCACTCTACTGTGTTTCCTATAGGGCCCGTAAGTGAGCTAGCTCAGAACAAAAGAACTGTGCTTCCTACACAAACGGGGCATATCTAGTTCAACTCAGTATTGGAAACTGAGTAAAACAGGAGCTTCTCTTCAGTCCAATACACTGTATTGGCTGGGAACAGACGCGAATGCTATTTGCACTGTATATGGCCAGAAAAGCACAAGTGTGCTGTTCTTAGCCTGAATGAATACTTGATGCCAGAACGTGAATCTCAACGTGATTCAACTCCGTTTAAGAAGTTTAATTGAACCCTAGTGTGCCATGCAAGAAAAACACTCTGTTTTAGAGAAAACAGCATTCTTTCACTCTACTGTGTTTCCTATAGGGCCCGTACAGTAAGCTAGCTCAGAACAAAAGAACTGTGCTTCCTACACAAACGGGGCATATCTAGTTCAACTCAGTATTGGAAACTGAGTAAAACAGGAGCTTCTCTTCAGTCCAATACACTGTATTGGCTGGGAACAGACGCGAATGCTATTTGCACTGTTTATGGCCAAAATAGCACAAGTGTGCTATTCTTAGCCTGAATGAACACTTGCTGCTAGAACTTGAATCTCAACGTGATTCAACTCCGTTTAGGAAGTTTAATTGAACCCTAGTGTGCCATGCAAGAAAAACACTCTCTTTTAGAGAAAACAGCATTCTTGCACTCTACTGTGTTTCCTATAGGGCCCGTACAGTGAGCTATCTCAGAACAAAAGAACTGTGCTTCCTACACAAACGGGGCACATCTAGTTCAACTTAGTATTGCAAACTGAGTAAAACAGGAGCTTCTCTTCAGTCCAATACACTGTACTGGCTTGGAACAGATGCGAATGCTATTTGCAATATATATGGCCAGAATAGCACAAGTGTGCTGTTCTTAGCCTGAATGAACACTTGCTGCTAGAACTTGAATCTCAACGTGATTCAACTCCGTTTAGGAAGTTTAATTGAACCCTAGTGTGCCATGCAAGAAAAACACTCTGTTTTAGAGAAAACAGCTTTCTTTCACTCTATTGTGTTTCCTATAGGGCCCGTAAGTGAGCTAGCTCAGAACAAAAGAACTGTGCTTCCTACACAAACGGGGCATATCTAGTTCAACTTAGTATTGGAAACTGAGTAAAACAGGAGCTTCTCTTCAGTCCAATACAGTGTACTGTCTGGGAACAGACGAGACTGCTATTTGCACTGTATATGGCCAGAAAAGCACAAGTGTGCTGTTCTTAGCCTGAATGAACACTTGCTGCTAGAACTTGAATCTAAACGTGATTCAACTCCGTTTAGGAACTTTAATTAAACTCTAGTGTGCCATGCAAGAAAAACACTCTGTTTTAGAGAAAACATCATTCTTTCACTCTACTGTGTTTCCTATAGGGCCCGTAAGTGAGCTAGCTCAGAACAAAAAAACTGTGCTTCCTACACAAACGGAGCATATCTAGTTCAACTCAGTATTGGAAACTGAGTAAAACAGGAGCTTCTCTTCATTCCAATACACTGTACTGGCTGGGAACAGACGCGAATGCTATTTCACTGTTTATGGCCAAAATAGCACAAGTGTGCTGTTCTTAGCCTGAATGAACACTTGCTGCTAGAACATGAATCTCAACGTGATTGCACTCCGTTTAGGAAGTTTAATTGAACCCTAGTGTGCCATGCAAGAAAAACACTCTCTTTTAGAGAAAACAGCATTCTTGCACTCTACTGTGTTTCCTATAGGGCCCGTACAGTGAGCTAGCTCAGAACAAAAGAACTGTGCTTCCTACACAAACGGGGCATATCTAGTTCAACTCAGTATTGCAAACTGAGTAAAACAGGAGCTTCTCTTCAGTCCAATACACTGTACTGGCTGGGAACAGATGCGAATGCTATTTGCAATGTATATGGCCAGAATAGCACAAGTGTGCTGTTCTTAGCCTGAATGAACACTTGCTGCTAGAACTTGAATCTCAACGTGATTCAACTCCGTTCAGGAAGTTTAATTGAACTCTAGTGTGCCATGAAAGAAAAACACTCTCTTTTAGAGAAAACAGCATTCTTTCACCTGTACTGTGTTTCCTATAGGGCCCGTAAGTGAGCTAGCTCAGAACAAAAGAACTGTGCTTCCTACACAAACAGGGCATATCTAGTTCAACTCAATATTGGAAACTGAGTAAAACAGGAGCTTCTCTTCAGTCCAATACACTGTACTGGCTGGGAACAGACGCAAATGCTATTTGCACTGTATATGGCCAAAATAGCACAAGTGTGCTGTTCTTAGCCTGAATGAACACTTGCTACTAGAACTTGAATCTAAACGTGATTCAACTCCGTTTAGGAACTTTAATTAAACCCTAGTGGGCCATGCAAGAAAAACACTCTGTTTTAGAGAAAACATTATTCTTTCACTCTACTGTGTTTCTATAGGGCCCGTAAGTGAGCTAGCTCAAAACAAAAGAATTGTGCTTCCTACACAAACGGGGCATATCTAGTTCAACTCAGTATTGGATACTGAGTAAAACAGGAGCTTCTCTTCAGTCCAATACACTGTATTGGCTGGGAACAGACGCGAATGCTATTTGCACTGTATGTGGCCAGAATAGCACAAGTGTGCTGTTCTTAGCCTGAATGAACACTTGCTGCTAGAACTTGAATCTCAACGTGATTCAACTCCGTTTAGGAAGTTTAATTGAACCCTAGTGTGCCATGCAAGAAAAACACTCTGTTTTAGAGAAAACAGCTTTCTTTCACTCTATTGTGTTTCCTATAGGGCCTGTAAGTGAGCTAGCTCAGAACAAAAGAACTGTGCTTCCTACACAAACGGGGCATATCTAGTTCAACTCAGTATTGGAAACTGAGTAAAACAGGAGCTTCTCTTCAGTCCAATACACTGTACTGTCTGGGAACAGACGAGAATGCTATTTGCACTGTATATGGCCAAAATAGCACAAGTGTGCTGTTTTTAGCCTGAATGACCACTTGCTGCTAGAACATGAATCTCAACGTGATTGCACTCCGTTTAGGAAGTTTAATTGAACCCTAGTGTGCCATGCAAGAAAAACACTCTCTTTTAGAGAAAACAGCATTCTTGCACTCTACTGTGTTTCCTATAGGGCCCGTAAGTGAGCTAGCTCAGAACAAAAAAACTGTGCTTCCTACACAAACGGAGCATATCTAGTTCAACTCAGTATTGGAAACTGAGTAAAACAGGAGCTTCTCTTCATTCCAATACACTGTACTGGCTGGGAACAGACGCGAATGCTATTTCACTGTTTATGGCCAAAATAGCACAAGTGTGCTGTTCTTAGCCTGAATGAACACTTGCTGCTAGAACATGAATCTCAACGTGATTGCACTCCGTTTAGGAAGTTTAATTGAACCCTAGTGTGCCATGCAAGAAAAACACTCTCTTTTAGAGAAAACAGCATTCTTGCACTCTACTGTGTTTCCTATAGGGCCCGTACAGTGAGCTAGCTCAGAACAAAAGAACTGTGCTTCCTACACAAACGGGGCATATCTAGTTCAACTTAGTATTGCAAACTGAGTAAAACAGGAGCTTCTCTTCAGTCCAATACACTGTACTGGCTTGGAACAGATGCGAATGCTATTTGCAATATATATGGCCAGAATAGCACGTGTGCTGTTCTTAGCCTGAATGAACACTTGCTGCTAGAACTTGAATCTCAACGTGATTCAACTCCGTTTAGGAAGTTTAATTGAACCCTAGTGTGCCATGCAAGAAAAACACTCTCTTTTAGAGAAAACAGCATTCTTGCACTCTACTGTGTTTCCTATAGGGCCCGTAAGTGAGCTAGCTCAGAACAAAAGAACTGTGCTTACTACACAAACGGGGCATATCTAGTTCAACTCAGTATTGGAAACTGAGTAAAACAGGAGCTTCTCTTCAGTCAAATACACTGTTGTGGCTGGGAACAGACGCGAATGCTATTTGTGCTGTTTATGGCCAGAATAGCACAAGTGTGCTGTTCTTAGCCTGAATGAACACTTGCAGCTAGAACTTGAATCTCAACTTGATTCAACTCCGTTTAGGAAGTTTAATTGAACCCTAGTGTGCCATGCAAGAAAAACACTCTCTTTTAGAGAAAACAGCATTCTTTCACTCTACTGTGTTTCCTATAGGGCCCGTACAGTGAACTGGCTCAGAACAAAAGAACTGTGCTCCCTACACAAACAGGGCATATTTAGTTCAACTCAGTATTGGAAACTGAGTAAAACAGGAGCTTCTCTTCAGTCCAATACACTGTTGTGGCTGGGAAGAGACGCGAATGCTATTTGTGTTGTTTATGGCCAGAATACCACAAGTGTGCTGTTCTTAGCCTGAATGAACACTTGCTGCTAGAACTTGAATCTCAACGTGATTCAACTCCGTTTAGGAAGTTTAATTGAACCCTAGTGTGCCATGCAAGAAAAACACTCTCTTTTAGAGAAAACAGCATTCTTTCACTCTACTGTGTTTCCTATAGGGCACGTACAGTGAGCTAGCTCAGAACAAAAGAACTGTGCTTCCTACATAAACGGGGCATATCTAGTTCAACTCAGTATAGGTAACTGAGTAAAACAGGAGCTTCTCTTCAGTCCAATACACTGTTGTGGCTGGGAACAGACGCGAATGCTATTTGCACTGTATATGGCCAGAATAGCACAAGTGTGCTGTTCTTAGCCTGAATGAACACTTGCTGCTAGAACTTGAATCTCAACGTGATTCAACTCCGTTTAGGAAGTTTAATTGAACCCGAGTGTGCCATGCAAGAAAAACACTCTCTTTTAGAGAAAACAGCATTCTTGCACTCTACTGTGTTTCCTATAGGGCCCGTAAGTGGGCTAGCTCAGAACAAAGGAACTGTGCTTCCTACACAAACGGGGCATATCTAGTTCAACTCAGTATTGGAAACTGAGTAAAACAGGAGCTTCTTTCAGTCCAATACACTGTTGTGGCTGGGAACAGACGCGAATGCTATTTGCACTGTTTATGGCCAAAATAGCACAAGTGTGCTGTTCTTAGCCTGAATGAACACTTGCTGCTAGAACTTGAATCTCAACGTGATTCAACTCCGTTTAGGAAGTTTAATTGAACCCTAGAGTGCCATGAAAGAAAAACACTCTCTTTTAGAGAAAACAGCATTCTTGCACTCTACTGTTATTCCTATAGGGCCCGTACAGTGAGCTAGCTCAGAACAAAAGAACTGTGCTTCCTACATAAACGGGGCATATCTAGTTCAACTCAGTATAGGAAACTGAGTAAAACAGGAGCTTCTCTTCAGTCCAATACACTGTACTGGCTGGGAACAGACGCGAATGCTATTTGTACTGTATATGGCCAGAATAGCACAAGTGTGCTGTTCTTAGCCTGAATGAACACTTGCTGCTAGAACTTGAATCTCAACGTGATTCAACTCCGTTTAGGAAGTTTAATTGAACCCTAGTGTGCCATGCAAGAAAAACACTCTGTTTTAGAGAAAACAGCATTCTTTCACTCTACTGTGTTTCCTATAGGGCCCGTAAGTGAGCTAGCTCAGAACAAAAGAACTGTGCTTCCTACACAAACGGGGCATATCTAGTTCAACTCAGTATTGGAAACTGAGTAAAACAGGAGCTTCTCTTCAGTCCAATACACTGTTGTGGCTGGGAACAGACGCGAATGCTATTTGTGCTGTTTATGGCCAGAATAGCACAAGTGTGCTGTTCTTAGCCTGAATGAACACTTGCTGCTAGAACTTGAATCTCAACGTGATTCAACTCCGTTTAGGAAGTTTAATTGAACCCTAGTGTGCCATGCAAGAAAAACACTCTCTTTTAGAGAAAACAGCATTCTTGCACTCTACTGTGTTTCCTATAGGGCCCGTACAGTGAACTGGCTCAGAACAAAAGAACTGTGCTTCCTACACAAACAGGGCATATCTAGTTCAACTCAGTATTGGAAACTGAGTAAAACAGGAGCTTCTCTTCAGTCCAATACACTGTACTCCTTGAGACCAGACGCGAATGCTATTTGCACTGTATATGGCCAGAATAGCACAAGTGTGCTGTTCTTAGCCTGAATGAACACTTGCTGCTAGAACTTGAATCTCAACGTGATTCAACTCCGTTTAGGAAGTTTTATTGAACCCTAGTGTGCCATGCAAGAAAAACACTCTGTTTTAGAGAAAACAGCATTCTTGCACTCTACTGTGTTTCCTATAGGGCCCGTACAGTGAGCTAGCTCAGAACAAAAGCACTGTGCTTCCTACACAAACGGGGCATATCTAGTTCAACTTAGTATTGCAAACTGAGTAAAACAGGAGCTTCTCTTCAGTCCAATACACTGTACTGGCTGGGAACAGACGCGAATGCTATTTGCACTGTATATGGCCAGAATAGCACAAGTGTGCTGTTCTTAGCCTGAATGAACACTTGCTGCTAGAACATGAATCTCAACGTGATTGCACTCCGTTTAGGAAGTTTAATTGAACCCTAGTGTGCCATGCAAGAAAAACACTCTCTTTTAGAGAAAACAGCATTCTTGCACTCTACTGTGTTTCCTATAGGGCCCGTACAGTGAGCTAGCTCAGAACAAAAGAACTGTGCTTCCTACACAAACGGGGCATATCTAGTTCAACTTAGTATTGCAAACTGAGTAAAACAGGAGCTTCTCTTCAGTCCAATACACTGTACTGGCTTGGAACAGATGCGAATGCTATTTGCAATATATATGGCCAGAATAGCACAAGTGTGCTGTTCTTAGCCTGAATGAACACTTGCTGCTAGAACTTGAATCTCAACGTGATTCAACTCCGTTTAGGAACTTTAATTGAACCCTAGTGTGCCATGCAAGAAAAACACTCTGTTTTAGAGAAAACAGCATTCTTGCACTCTACTGTGTTTCCTATAGGGCCCGTAAGTGAGCTAGCTCAGAACAAAAGAACTGTGCTTACTACACAAACGGGGCATATCTAGTTCAACTCAGTATTGGAAACTGAGTAAAACAGGAGCTTCTCTTCAGTCAAATACACTGTTGTGGCTGGGAACAGACGCGAATGCTATTTGTGCTGTTTATGGCCAGAATAGCACAAGTGTGCTGTTCTTAGCCTGAATGAACACTTGCAGCTAGAACTTGAATCTCAACGTGATTCAACTCCGTTTAGGAAGTTTAATTGAACCCTAGTGTGCCATGCAAGAAAAACACTCTCTTTTAGAGAAAACAGCATTCTTTCACTCTACTGTGTTTCCTATAGGGCCCGTACAGTGAACTGCTCAGAACAAAAGAACTGTGCTTCCTACACAAACAGGGCATATTTAGTTCAACTCAGTATTGGAAACTGAGTAAAACAGGAGCTTCTCTTCAGTCCAATACACTGTTGTGGCTGGGAAGAGACGCGAATGCTATTTGTGTTGTTTATGGCCAGAATACCACAAGTGTGCTGTTCTTAGCCTGAATGAACACTTGCTGCTAGAACTTGAATCTCAACGTGATTCAACTCCGTTTAGGAAGTTTAATTGAACCCTAGTGTGCCATGCAAGAAAAACGCTCTGTTTTAGAGAAAACTGCATTCTTGCACTCTACTGTGTTTCCTATAGGGCCCGTACAGTGAGCTAGCTCAGAACAAAGAACTGTGCTTCCTACACAAACGGGGCATATCTAGTTCAACTCAGTATTAGAAACTGAGTAAAACAGGAGCTTCTCTTCAGTCCAATACACTGTTGTGGCTGGGAACAGACGCGAATGCTATTTGCACTGTTTATGGCCAAAATAGCACAAGTGTGCTGTTCTTAGCCTGAATGAACACTTGCTGCTAGAACTTGAATCTCAACGTGATTCAACTCCGTTTAGGAAGTTTAATTGAACCCTAGTGTGCCATGCAAGAAAAACACTCTCTTTTAGAGAAAACAGCATTCTTTCACTCTACTGTGTTTCCTATAGGGCACGTACAGTGAGCTAGCTCAGAACAAAAGAACTGTGCTTCCTACATAAACGGGGCATATCTAGTTCAACTCAGTATAGGTAACTGAGTAAAACAGGAGCTTCTCTTCATTCCAATACACTGTTGTGGCTGGGAACAGACGCGAATGCTATTTGCACTGTATATGGCCAGAATAGCACAAGTGTGCTGTTCTTAGCCTGAATGAACACTTGCTGCTAGAACTTGAATCTCAACGTGATTCAACTCCGTTTAGGAAGTTTAATTGAACCCGAGTGTGCCATGCAAGAAAAACACTCTCTTTTAGAGAAAACAGCATTCTTGCACTCTACTGTGTTTCCTATAGGGCCCGTAAGTGGGCTAGCTCAGAACAAAGGAACTGTGCTTCCTACACAAACGGGGCATATCTAGTTCAACTCAGTATTGGAAACTGAGTAAAACAGGAGCTTCTTTCAGTCCAATACACTGTTGTGGCTGGGAACAGACGCGAATGCTATTTGCACTGTTTATGGCCAAAATAGCACAAGTGTGCTGTTCTTAGCCTGAATGAACACTTGCTGCTAGAACTTGAATCTCAACGTGATTCAACTCCGTTTAGGAAGTTTAATTGAACCCTAGAGTGCCATGAAAGAAAAACACTCTCTTTTAGAGAAAACAGCATTCTTGCACTCTACTGTTATTCCTATAGGGCCCGTACAGTGAGCTAGCTCAGAACAAAAGAACTGTGCTTCCTACATAAACGGGGCATATCTAGTTCAACTCAGTATAGGAAACTGAGTAAAACAGGAGCTTCTCTTCAGTCCAATACACTGTACTGGCTGGGAACAGACGCGAATGCTATTTGTACTGTATATGGCCAGAATAGCACAAGTGTGCTGTTCTTAGCCTGAATGAACACTTGCTGCTAGAACTTGAATCTCAACGTGATTCAACTCCGTTTAGGAAGTTTAATTGAACCGTAGTGTGCCATGCAAGAAAAACACTCTGTTTTAGAGAAAACAGCATTCTTTCACTCTACTGTGTTTCCTATAGGGCCCGTAAGTGAGCTAGCTCAGAACAAAAGAACTGTGCTTCCTACACAAACGGGGCATATCTAGTTCAACTCAGTATTGGAAAATGAGTAAAACAGGAGCTTCTCTTCAGTCCAATACACTGTACAGGCTGGGAACAGACGCGAATGCTATTTGTGCTGTTTATGGCCAGAATAGCACAAGTGTGCTGTTCTTAGCCTGAATGAACACTTGCTGCTAGAACTTGAATCTCAACGTGATTCAACTCCGTTTAGGAAGTTTAATTGAACCCTAGTGTGCCATGCAAGAAAAACACTCTCTTTTAGAGAAAACAGCATTCTTGCACTCTACTGTGTTTCCTATAGGGCCCGTACAGTGAACTGGCTCAGAACAAAAGAACTGTGCTTCCTACACAAACAGGGCATATCTAGTTCAACTCAGTATTGGAAACTGAGTAAAACAGGAGCTTCTCTTCAGTCCAATACACTGTACTCCTTGAGACCAGACGCGAATGCTATTTGCACTGTATATGGCCAGAATAGCACAAGTGTGCTGTTCTTAGCCTGAATGAACACTTGCTGCTAGAACTTGAATCTCAACGTGATTCAACTCCGTTTAGGAAGTTTTATTGAACCCTAGTGTGCCATGCAAGAAAAACACTCTGTTTTAGAGAAAACAGCATTCTTGCACTCTACTGTGTTTCCTATAGGGCCAGTACAGTGACCTAGCTCAGACCAAAGAACTGTGCTTCCTACACAAACGGGGCATATCTAGTTCAACTCAGTATTGGAAACTGAGTAAAACAGGAGCTTCTCTTCAGTCCAATACACTGTACTGGCTGGGAACAGACGCGAATGCTATTTGCACTGTATATGGCCAGAATAGCACAAGTGTGCTGTTCTTAGCCTGAATGAACACTTGCTGCTAGAACTTGAATCTCAACGTGATTCAACTCCGTTTAGGAAGTTTAATTGAACCCTAGTGTGCCATGCAAGAAAAACACTCTGTTTTAGAGAAAACAGCATTCTTTCACTCTACTATGTTTCCTATAGGGCCTGTAAGTGAGCTAGCTCAGAACAAAAGAACTGTGCTTCCTACACAAACGGGGCATATCTAGTTCAACTCAGTATTGGAAACTGAGTAAAACAGGAGCTTCTCTTCAGTCAAATACACTGTTGTGGCTGGGAACAGACGCGAATGCTATTTGTGCTGTTTATGGCCAGAATAGCACAAGTGTGCTGTTCTTAGCTTGAATGAACACTTGCTGCTAGAACTTGAATCTCAACGTGATTCAACTCCGTTTAGGAAGTTTAATTGAACCCTAGTGTGCCATGCAAGAAAAACACTCTCTTTTAGAGAAAACAGCATTCTTGCACTCTACTGTGTTTCCTATAGGGCCAGTACAGTGACCTAGCTCAGACCAAAGAACTGTGCTTCCTACACAAACGGGGCATATCTAGTTTAACTCAGTATTGGAAACTGAGTAAAACAGGACCTTCTCTTCAGTCCAATACACTGTACTAGTTGGGAACAGACGCGAATGCTATTTGCACTGTATATGGCCAGAATAGCACAAGTGTGCTGTTCTTAGCCTGAATGAACACATGATGCCAGAACGTGAATCTCAACGTGATTCAACTCCGTTTAAGAAGTTTAATGGAACCCTAGTGTGCCATGCAAAAAAACATTCTGTTTTAGATAAAAAAGCATTCTTGCACTCTACTGTGTTTCCTATAGGGCCCGTAAGTGAGCTAGCTCAGAACAAAAGAACTGTGCTTCCTACACAAACGGGGCATATCTATTTCAACTCAGTATTGGATACTGAGTAAAACAGGAGCTTCTCTTCAGTCCAATACACTGTATTGGCTGGGAACAGACGCGAATGCCATTTGCACTGTATATGGCCAGAATAGCACAAGTGTGCTGTTCTTAGCCTGAATGAACACTTGCTGCTAGAACTTGAATCTCAACGTGATTGCACTCCGTTTAGGAAGTTTAATTGAACCCTAGTGTGCCATGCAAGAAAAACACTCTGTTTTAGAGAAAACAACATTCTTTCACTCTACTGTGTTTCCTATAGGGCCCGTAAGTGAGCTAGCTCAGAACAAAAGAACTGTGCTTTCTACACAAAAAAGGCATATCTAGTTCAACTCAGTATTGGAAACTGAGTAAAACAGGAGCTTCTCTTCAGTCCAATACACTGTACTGGCTGGGAACAGTCGCAAATGCTATTTGCATTCTATATGGCCAGAAAAGCACAAGTGTGCTGTTCTTAGCCTGAATGAACACTTGCTGCTAGAACTTGAATCTCAACGTGATTCAACTCCGTTTAGGAAGTTTAATTAAACCCTAGTGTGCCATGCAAGAAAAACACTCTGTTTTAGAGAAAACAGCATTCTTTCACTCTACGGTGTTTCCTATAGGGCACGTACAGTGAGCTAGCACAGAACAAAAGACCTGTGCTTCCTACACAAACGGGGCATATCTAGTTCAACTCAGTATTGGAAACTGAGTAAAACAGAAGCTTCTCTTCAGTCCAATACACTGTACTGGCTGGGAACAGATGCGAATGCTATTTGCACTGTATATGGCCAGAATAGCACAAGTGTGCTGTTCTTAGCCTGAATGAACACTTGCTGCTAGAACTTGAATCTCAACGTGATTCAACTCCGTTTAGGAAGTTTAATTGAACTCTAGTGTGCCATGCAATAAAAACACTCTGTTTTAGAGAAAACAGCATTCTTTCACCTCTACTGTGTTTCGTATAGGGCCCGTAAGTGAGCTAGCTCAGAACAAAAGAACTGTGCTTCCTACACAAACAGGGCATATCTAGTTCAACTCAGTATTGGAAACTGAGTAAAACAGGAGCTTCTCTTCAGTCCAATACACTGTACTGTCTGGGAACAGACGCAAATGCTATTTGAACTGTATATGGCCAGAAAAGCACAAGTGTGCTGTTCTTAGCCTGAATGAACACTTGCTACTAGAATTTGAATCTAAACGTGAGTCAACTCCGTTTAGGAAGTTTAATTGAACCCTAGTGTGCCATGCAAGAAAAACACTCTCTTTTAGAGAAAACAGCATTCTTGCACTCTACTGTGTTTCCTATAGGGCCCGTACAGTGAACTGGCTCAGAACAAAAGAACTGTGCTTCCTACACAAACAGGGCATATCTAGTTCAACTCAGTATTGGAAACTGAGTAAAACAGGAGCTTCTCTTCAGTCCAATACACTGTACTCCTTGAGACCAGACGCGAATGCTATTTGCACTGTATATGGCCAGAATAGCACAAGTGTGCTGTTCTTAGCCTGAATGAACACTTGCTGCTAGAACTTGAATCTCAACGTGATTCAACTCCGTTTAGGAAGTTTTATTGAACCCTAGTGTGCCATGCAAGAAAAACACTCTGTTTTAGAGAAAACAGCATTCTTGCACTCTACTGTGTTTCCTATAGGGCCCGTACAGTGAGCTAGCTCAGAACAAAAGAACTGTGCTTCCTACACAAACGGGGCATATCTAGTTCAACTTAGTATTGCAAACTGAGTAAAACAGGAGCTTCTCTTCAGTCCAATACACTGTACTGGCTGGGAACAGACGCGAATGCTATTTGCACTGTATATGGCCAGAATAGCACAAGTGTGCTGTTCTTAGCCTGAATGAACACTTGCAGCTAGAACTTGAATCTCAACGTGATTCAACTCCGTTTAGGAAGTTTAATTGAACCCTAGTGTGCCATGCAAGAAAAACACTCTCTTTTAGAGAAAACAGCATTCTTTCACTCTACTGTGTTTCCTATAGGGCCCGTACAGTGAACTGCTCAGAACAAAAGAACTGTGCTTCCTACACAAACAGGGCATATTTAGTTCAACTCAGTATTGGAAACTGAGTAAAACAGGAGCTTCTCTTCAGTCCAATACACTGTTGTGGCTGGGAAGAGACGCGAATGCTATTTGTGTTGTTTATGGCCAGAATACCACAAGTGTGCTGTTCTTAGCCTGAATGAACACTTGCTGCTAGAACTTGAATCTCAACGTGATTCAACTCCGTTTAGGAAGTTTAATTGAACCCTAGTGTGCCATGCAAGAAAAACGCTCTGTTTTAGAGAAAACTGCATTCTTGCACTCTACTGTGTTTCCTATAGGGCCCGTACAGTGAGCTAGCTCAGAACAAAGAACTGTGCTTCCTACACAAACGGGGCATATCTAGTTCAACTCAGTATTAGAAACTGAGTAAAACAGGAGCTTCTCTTCAGTCCAATACACTGTTGTGGCTGGGAACAGACGCGAATGCTATTTGCACTGTTTATGGCCAAAATAGCACAAGTGTGCTGTTCTTAGCCTGAATGAACACTTGCTGCTAGAACTTGAATCTCAACGTGATTCAACTCCGTTTAGGAAGTTTAATTGAACCCTAGTGTGCCATGCAAGAAAAACACTCTCTTTTAGAGAAAACAGCATTCTTTCACTCTACTGTGTTTCCTATAGGGCACGTACAGTGAGCTAGCTCAGAACAAAAGAACTGTGCTTCCTACATAAACGGGGCATATCTAGTTCAACTCAGTATAGGTAACTGAGTAAAACAGGAGCTTCTCTTCAGTCCAATACACTGTTGTGGCTGGGAACAGACGCGAATGCTATTTGCACTGTATATGGCCAGAATAGCACAAGTGTGCTGTTCTTAGCCTGAATGAACACTTGCTGCTAGAACTTGAATCTCAACGTGATTCAACTCCGTTTAGGAAGTTTAATTGAACCCGAGTGTGCCATGCAAGAAAAACACTCTCTTTTAGAGAAAACAGCATTCTTGCACTCTACTGTGTTTCCTATAGGGCCCGTAAGTGGGCTAGCTGAGAACAAAGGAACTGTGCTTCCTACACAAACGGGGCATATCTAGTTCAACTCAGTATTGGAAACTGAGTAAAACAGGAGCTTCTTTCAGTCCAATACACTGTTGTGGCTGGGAACAGACGCGAATGCTATTTGCACTGTTTATGGCCAAAATAGCACAAGTGTGCTGTTCTTAGCCTGAATGAACACTTGCTGCTAGAACTTGAATCTCAACGTGATTCAACTCCGTTTAGGAAGTTTAATTGAACCCTAGAGTGCCATGAAAGAAAAACACTCTCTTTTAGAGAAAACAGCATTCTTGCACTCTACTGTTATTCCTATAGGGCCCGTACAGTGAGCTAGCTCAGAACAAAAGAACTGTGCTTCCTACATAAACGGGGCATATCTAGTTCAACTCAGTATAGGAAACTGAGTAAAACAGGAGCTTCTCTTCAGTCCAATACACTGTACTGGCTGGGAACAGACGCGAATGCTATTTGTACTGTATATGGCCAGAATAGCACAAGTGTGCTGTTCTTAGCCTGAATGAACACTTGCTGCTAGAACTTGAATCTCAACGTGATTCAACTCCGTTTAGGAAGTTTAATTGAACCGTAGTGTGCCATGCAAGAAAAACACTCTGTTTTAGAGAAAACAGCATTCTTTCACTCTACTGTGTTTCCTATAGGGCCCGTAAGTGAGCTAGCTCAGAACAAAAGAACTGTGCTTCCTACACAAACGGGGCATATCTAGTTCAACTCAGTATTGGAAAATGAGTAAAACAGGAGCTTCTCTTCAGTCCAATACACTGTACAGGCTGGGAACAGACGCGAATGCTATTTGTGCTGTTTATGGCCAGAATAGCACAAGTGTGCTGTTCTTAGCCTGAATGAACACTTGCTGCTAGAACTTGAATCTCAACGTGATTCAACTCCGTTTAGGAAGTTTAATTGAACCCTAGTGTGCCATGCAAGAAAAACACTCTCTTTTAGAGAAAACAGCATTCTTGCACTCTACTGTGTTTCCTATAGGGCCCGTACAGTGAACTGGCTCAGAACAAAAGAACTGTGCTTCCTACACAAACAGGGCATATCTAGTTCAACTCAGTATTGGAAACTGAGTAAAACAGGAGCTTCTCTTCAGTCCAATACACTGTACTCCTTGAGACCAGACGCGAATGCTATTTGCACTGTATATGGCCAGAATAGCACAAGTGTGCTGTTCTTAGCCTGAATGAACACTTGCTGCTAGAACTTGAATCTCAACGTGATTCAACTCCGTTTAGGAAGTTTTATTGAACCCTAGTGTGCCATGCAAGAAAAACACTCTGTTTTAGAGAAAACAGCATTCTTGCACTCTACTGTGTTTCCTATAGGGCCAGTACAGTGACCTAGCTCAGACCAAAGAACTGTGCTTCCTACACAAACGGGGCATATCTAGTTCAACTCAGTATTGGAAACTGAGTAAAACAGGAGCTTCTCTTCAGTCCAATACACTGTACTGGCTGGGAACAGACGCGAATGCTATTTGCACTGTATATGGCCAGAATAGCACAAGTGTGCTGTTCTTAGCCTGAATGAACACTTGCTGCTAGAACTTGAATCTCAACGTGATTCAACTCCGTTTAGGAAGTTTAATTGAACCCTAGTGTGCCATGCAAGAAAAACACTCTGTTTTAGAGAAAACAGCATTCTTTCACTCTACTATGTTTCCTATAGGGCCTGTAAGTGAGCTAGCTCAGAACAAAAGAACTGTGCTTCCTACACAAACGGGGCATATCTAGTTCAACTCAGTATTGGAAACTGAGTAAAACAGGAGCTTCTCTTCAGTCAAATACACGGTTGTGGCTAGGAACAGACGCGAATGCTATTTGTGCTGTTTATGGCCAGAATAGCACAAGTGTGCTGTTCTTAGCTTGAATGAACACTTGCTGCTAGAACTTGAATCTCAACGTGATTCAACTCCGTTTAGGAAGTTTAATTGAACCCTAGTGTGCCATGCAAGAAAAACACTCTCTTTTAGAGAAAACAGCATTCTTGCACTCTACTGTGTTTCCTATAGGGCCAGTACAGTGACCTAGCTCAGACCAAAGAACTGTGCTTCCTACACAAACGGGGCATATCTAGTTTAACTCAGTATTGGAAACTGAGTAAAACAGGACCTTCTCTTCAGTCCAATACACTGTACTAGTTGGGAACAGACGCGAATGCTATTTGCACTGTATATGGCCAGAATAGCACAAGTGTGCTGTTCTTAGCCTGAATGAACACATGATGCCAGAACGTGAATCTCAACGTGATTCAACTCCGTTTAAGAAGTTTAATGGAACCCTAGTGTGCCATGCAAAAAAACATTCTGTTTTAGATAAAAAAGCATTCTTGCACTCTACTGTGTTTCCTATAGGGCCCGTAAGTGAGCTAGCTCAGAACAAAAGAACTGTGCTTCCTACACAAACGGGGCATATCTATTTCAACTCAGTATTGGATACTGAGTAAAACAGGAGCTTCTCTTCAGTCCAATACACTGTATTGGCTGGGAACAGACGCGAATGCCATTTGCACTGTATATGGCCAGAATAGCACAAGTGTGCTGTTCTTAGCCTGAATGAACACTTGCTGCTAGAACTTGAATCTCAACGTGATTGCACTCCGTTTAGGAAGTTTAATTGAACCCTAGTGTGCCATGCAAGAAAAACACTCTGTTTTAGAGAAAACAACATTCTTTCACTCTACTGTGTTTCCTATAGGGCCCGTAAGTGAGCTAGCTCAGAACAAAAGAACTGTGCTTTCTACACAAAAAAGGCATATCTAGTTCAACTCAGTATTGGAAACTGAGTAAAACAGGAGCTTCTCTTCAGTCCAATACACTGTACTGGCTGGGAACAGTCGCAAATGCTATTTGCATTCTATATGGCCAGAAAAGCACAAGTGTGCTGTTCTTAGCCTGAATGAACACTTGCTGCTAGAACTTGAATCTCAACGTGATTCAACTCCGTTTAGGAAGTTTAATTAAACCCTAGTGTGCCATGCAAGAAAAACACTCTGTTTTAGAGAAAACAGCATTCTTTCACTCTACGGTGTTTCCTATAGGGCACGTACAGTGAGCTAGCACAGAACAAAAGACCTGTGCTTCCTACACAAACGGGGCATATCTAGTTCAACTCAGTATTGGAAACTGAGTAAAACAGAAGCTTCTCTTCAGTCCAATACACTGTACTGGCTGGGAACAGATGCGAATGCTATTTGCACTGTATATGGCCAGAATAGCACAAGTGTGCTGTTCTTAGCCTGAATGAACACTTGCTGCTAGAACTTGAATCTCAACGTGATTCAACTCCGTTTAGGAAGTTTAATTGAACTCTAGTGTGCCATGCAATAAAAACACTCTGTTTTAGAGAAAACAGCATTCTTTCACCTCTACTGTGTTTCGTATAGGGCCCGTAAGTGAGCTAGCTCAGAACAAAAGAACTGTGCTTCCTACACAAACAGGGCATATCTAGTTCAACTCAGTATTGGAAACTGAGTAAAACAGGAGCTTCTCTTCAGTCCAATACACTGTACTGTCTGGGAACAGACGCAAATGCTATTTGAACTGTATATGGCCAGAAAAGCACAAGTGTGCTGTTCTTAGCCTGAATGAACACTTGCTACTAGAATTTGAATCTAAACGTGAGTCAACTCCGTTTAGGAACTTTAATTAAACCCTAGTGTGCCATGCAAGAAAAACACTCTGATTTAGAGAAAACAGCATTCTTTCACTCTACTGTGTTTCCTATAGGGCCCGTTATTGAGCTAGCTCAGAATAAAAGAACTGTGCTTCCTACACAAACGGGGCATATCTAGTTCAACTCAGTATTGGAAACTGAGTAAAACAGGAGCTTCTCTTCAGTCCAATACACTGTTCTGGCTGGGAACAGACGCGAATGCTATTTCACTGTTTATGGCCAAAATAGCACAGGTGTGCTGTTCTTAGCCTGAATGAACACTTGATGCTAGAACTTGAATCTCAACGTGATTGCACTCCGTTTAGGAAGTTTAATTGAACCCTAGTGTGCCATGCAAGAAAAACACTCTCTTTTAGAGAAAACAGCATTCTTGCACTCTACTGTGTTTCCTATAGGGCCTGTAAGTGAGCTACCTCAGAACAAAAGAACTGTGCTTCCTACACAAACGGGGCATATCTAGTTCAACTCAGTATTGCAAACTGAGTAAAACAGGAGCTTCTCTTCAGTCCAATACACTGTACTGGCTGGGAACAGATGCGAATGCTATTTGCAATGTATATGGCCAGAATAGCACAAGTGTGCTGTTCTTAGCCTGAATGAACACTTGCTGCTAGAACTTGAATCTCAACGTGATTCAACTCCGTTTAGGAAGTTTAATTGAACTCTAGTGTGCCATGAAGGAAAAACACTCTCTTTTAGAGAAAACAGCATTCTTTCACCTGTACTGTGTTTCCTATAGGGCCCATTAGTGAGCTAGCTCAGAACAAAAGAACTGTGCTTTCTACACAAACGGGGCATATCTAGTTCAACTCAGTATTGGAAACTGAGTAAAACAGGAGCTTCTCTTCAGTCCAATACACTGTACTGGCTGGGAACAGACACAAATGCTATTTGCACTGTATATGGCCAGAAAAGCACAAGTGTGCTATTCTTAGCCTGAATGAACACTTGCTACTAGAACTTGAATCTAAACGTGATTTAACTCCGCTTAGGAACTTTAATTAAATCTTAGTGGGCCATGCAAGAAAAACACTCTGTTTTAGAGAAAACATTATTCTTTCACTCTACTGTGTTTCTATAGGGCCCGTAAGTGAGCTAGCTCAGAAAAAAAGAACTGTGCTTCCTACACAAACGGGGCATATCTAGTTCAACTCAGTATTGGAAACTGAGTAAAACAGGAGCTTCTCTTCAGTCCAATACACTGTTGTGGCTGGGAACAGACGCGAATGCTATTTGCACTGTATATGGCCAGAATAGCACAAGTGTGCTGTTCTTAGCCTGAATGAACACTTGCTGCTAGAACTTGAATCTCAACGTGATTGCACTCCGTTTAGGAAGTTTAATTAAACCCTAGTGTGCCATGCAATAAAAACACTCTGTTTTAGAGAAAACAGCATTCATTCACTCTACTGTGTTTCCTATAGGGCCCGTAAGTGAGCTAGCTCAGAACAAAAGAACTGTGCTTTCTACACAAACGGGGCATATCTAGTTCAACTCAGTATTGGAAAATGAGTAAAACAGGAGCTTCTCTTCAGTCCAATACACTGTTCTGGCTGGGAACAGACGCGAATGCTATTTCACTGTTTATGGCCAAAATAGCACAAGTGTGCTGTTCTTAGCCTGAATGAACACTTGCTGCTAGAAATTGAATCTAAACGTGATTCAATTCCGTTTAGGAAGTTTAATTGAACCCTAGTGTGCCATGCAAGAAAAACACTCTGTTTTAGAGAAAACAGCATTCTTTCACTCTACTGTGTTTCCTATAGGGCCCGTAAGTGAGCTAGCTCAGAACAAAAAAACTGTGCTTCCTACACAAACGGGGCATATCTAGTTCAACTCAGTATTGGAAACTGAGTAAAACAGGAGCTTCTCTTCAGTCCAATACACTGTTGTGGCTGGGAACAGACGGGAATGCTATTTGCACTGTATATGGCCAGAAAAGCACAAGTGTGCTGTTCTTAGCCTGAATGAATACTTGATGCCAGAACGTGAATCTCAACGTGATTCAACTCCGTTTTAGAAGTTTAATTGAACCCTAGTGTGCCATGCAAGAAAAACACTCTGTTTTAGAGAAAACAGCATTCTTGCACTCTACTGTTTTTCCTATAGGGCCCGTACAGTGAGCTAGCTCAGAACAAAAGAACTGTGCTTCCTACACAAACGGGGCATATCTAGTTCAACTTTGTATTGCAAACTGAGTAAAACAGGAGCTTCTCTTCAGTCCAATACACTGTACTGGCTTGGAACAGATGCGAATGCTATTTGCAATATATATGTCCAGAATAGCACAAGTGTGCTGTTCTTAGCCTGAATGAACACTTGCGGCTAGAACTTGAATCTCAACGTGATTCAACTCCGTTTAGGAAGTTTAATTGAACCCTAGTGTGCCATGGAAGAAAAACACTCTGTTTTAGAGAAAACAGCTTTCTTTCACTCTAGTGTTTTTCCTATAGGGCCCGTAAGTGAGCTAGCTCAGAACAAAAGAACTGTGCTTCCTACACAAATGGGGAATATCTAGTTCAACTCAGTATTGGAAACTGAGTAAAACAGGAGCTTCTCTTCAGTCCAATACACTGTACTGTCTGGGAACAGATGAGAATGCTATTTGCACTGTATATGGCCAGAAAAGCACAAGTGTGCTGTTCTTAGCCTGAATGAACACTTGCTGCTAGAACTTGAATCTAAACGTGATTCAACTCCGTTTAGGAACTTTAATTAAACTCTAGTGTGCCATGCAAGAAAAACACTCTGTTTTAGAGAAAACAGCATTCTTTCACTCTACTGTGTTTCCTATAGGGCCCGTAAGTGAGCTAGCTCAGAACAAAAAAACTGTGCTTCCTACACAAACGGAGCATATCTAGTTCAACTCAGTATTGGAAACTGAGTAAAACAGGAGCTTCTCTTCATTCCAATACACTGTACTGGCTGGGAACAGACGCGAATGCTATTTCACTGTTTATGGCCAAAATAGCACAAGTGTGCTGTTCTTAGCCTGAATGAACACTTGCTGCTAGAACATGAATCTCAACGTGATTGCACTCCGTTTAGGAAGTTTAATTGAACCCTAGTGTGCCATGCAAGAAAAACACTCTCTTTTAGAGAAAACAGCATTCTTGCACTCTACTGTGTTTCCTATAGGGCCCGTACAGTGAGCTAGCTCAGAACAAAAAAACTGTGCTTCCTACACAAACGGGGCATATCTAGTTCAACTTAGTATTGCAAACTGAGTAAAACAGGAGCTTCTCTTCAGTCCAATACACTGTACTGGCTTGGAACAGATGCGAATGCTATTTGCAATATATATGGCCAGAATAGCACAAGTGTGCTGTTCTTAGCCTGAATGAACACTTGCTGCTAGAACTTGAATCTCAACGTGATTCAACTCCGTTTAGGAAGTTTAATTGAACCCTAGTGTGCCATGCAAGAAAAACACTCTGTTTTAGAGAAAACAGCTTTCTTTCACTCTATTGTGTTTCCTATAGGGCCCGTAAGTGAGCTAGCTCAGAACAAAAGAACTGTGCTTCCTACACAAACGGGGCATATCTAGTTCAACTCAGTATTGGAAACTGAGTAAAACAGGAGCTTCTCTTCAGTCCAATACACTGTACTGGCTGGGAACAGACGCAAATGCTATTTGCACTGTATAGGGCCAAAATAGCACAAGTGTGCTGTTCTTAGCCTGAATGAACACTTGCTACTAGAACTTGAATCTAAACGTGATTCAACTCCGTTTAGGAACTTTAATTAAACCCTAGTGGGCCATGCAAGAAAAACACTCTGTTTCAGAGAAAACATTATTCTTTCACTCTACTGTATTTCTATAGGGCCTGTAAGTGAGCTAGCTCAAAACAAAAGAATTGTGCTTCCTACACAAACGGGGCATATCTAGTTCAACTCAGTATTGGATACTGAGTAAAACAGGAGCTTCTCTTCAGTCCAATACACTGTATTGGCTGGGAACAAACGCGAATGCTATTTGCACTGTATGTGGCCAGAATAGCACAAGTGTGCTGTTCTTAGCCTGAATGAACACTTGCTGCTAGAACTTGAATCTCAACGTGATTCAACTCCGTTTAGGAAGTTTAATTGAACCCTAGTGTGCCATGCAAGAAAAACACTCTGTTTTAGAGAAAACAGCTTTCTTTCACTCTATTGTGTTTCCTATAGGGCCTGTAAGTGAGCTAGCTCAGAACAAAAGAACTGTGCTTCCTACACAAACGGGGCATATCTAGTTCAACTCAGTATTGGAAACTGAGTAAAACAGGAGCTTCTCTTCAGTCCAATACACTGTACTGTCTGGGAACAGACGAGAATGCTATTTGCACTGTATATGGCCAAAATAGCACAAGTGTGCTGTTTTTAGCCTGAATGACCACTTGCTGCTAGAACATGAATCTCAACGTGATTGCACTCCGTTTAGGAAGTTTAATTGAACCCTAGTGTGCCATGCAAGAAAAACACTCTCTTTTAGAGAAAACAGCATCCTTGCACTCTACTGTGTTTCCTATAGGGCCCGTACAGTGAGCTAGCTCAGAACAAAAGAACTGTGCTTCCTACACAAACGGGGCATATCTAGTTCAACTCAGTATTGCAAACTGAGTAAAACAGGAGCTTCTCTTCAGTCCAATACACTGTACTGGCTGGGAACAGACGCAAATGCTATTTGCACTGTATATGGCCAAAATAGCACAAGTGTGCTGTTCTTAGCCTGAATGAACACTTGCTACTAGAACTTGAATCTAAACGTGATTCAACTCCGTTTAGGAACTTTAATTAAACCCTAGTGGGCCATGCAAGAAAAACACTCTATTTTAGAGAAAACATTATTCTTTAACTCTACTGTGTTTCTATAGGGCCCGTAAGTGAGCTAGCTCAGAACAAAAGAATTGTGCTTCCTACACAAACGGGGCATATCTAGTTCAACTCAGTATTAGATACTGAGTAAAACAGGAGCTTCTCTTCAGTCCAATACACTGTATTGGCTGGGAAAAGACGCGAATGCTATTTGCATTGTATATGGCCAGAATAGCACAAGTGTGCTGTTCTTAGCCTGAATGAACACTTGCTGCTAGAACTTGAATCTCAACGTGATTGCACTCCGTTTAGGAAGTTTAATTAAACCCTAGTGTGCCATGCAATAAAAACACTCTGTTTTAGAGAAAACAGCATTCATTCACTCTACTGTGTTTCCTATAGGGCCCGTAAGTGAGCTAGCTCAGAACAAAAGAACTGTGCTTTCTACACAAACGGAGCATATCTAGTTCAACTCAGTATTGGAAAATGAGTAAAACAGGAGCTTCTCTTCAGTCCAATACACTGTTCTGGCTGGGAACAGACGCGAATGCTATTTCACTGTTTATGGCCAAAATAGCACAAGTGTGCTGTTCTTAGCCTGAATGAACACTTGCTGCTAGAAATTGAATCTAAACGTGATTCAATTCCGTTTAGGAAGTTTAATTGAACCCTAGTGTGCCATGCAAGAAAAACACTCTGTTTTAGAGAAAACAGCATTCTTTCACTCTACTGTGTTTCCTATAGGGCCCGTAAGTGAGCTAGCTCAGAACAAAAAAACTGTGCTTCCTACACAAACGGGGCATATCTAGTTCAACTCAGTATTGGAAACTGAGTAAAACAGGAGCTTCTCTTCAGTCCAATACACTGTTGTGGCTGGGAACAGACGCGAATGCTATTTGCACTGTATATGGCCAGAAAAGCACAAGTTTGCTGTTCTTAGCCTGAATGAATACTTGATGCCAGAACGTGAATCTCAACGTGATTCAACTCCGTTTTAGAAGTTTAATTGAACCCTAGTGTGCCATGCAAGAAAAACACTCTGTTTTAGAGAAAACAGCATTCTTGCACTCTACTGTTTTTCCTATAGGGCCCGTATAGTGAGCTAGCTCAGAACAAAAGAACTGTGCTTCCTACACAAACGGGGCATATCTAGTTCAACTTAGTATTGCAAACTGAGTAAAACAGGAGCTTCTCTTCAGTCCAATACACTGTACTGGCTTGGAACAGATGCGAATGCTATTTGCAATATATATGTCCAGAATAGCACAAGTGTGCTGTTCTTAGCCTGAATGAACACTTGCGGCTAGAACTTGAATCTCAACGTGATTCAACTCCGTTTAGGAAGTTTAATTGAACCCTTGTGTGCCATGGAAGAAAAACACTCTGTTTTAGAGAAAACAGCTTTCTTTCACTCTAGTGTTTTTCCTATAGGGCCCGTAAGTGAGCTAGCTCAGAACAAAAGAACTGTGCTTCCTACACAAACGGGGCATATCTAGTTCAACTCAGTATTGGAAACTGAGTAAAACAGGAGCTTCTCTTCAGTCCAATACACTGTACTGTCTGGGAACAGATGAGAATGCTATTTGCACTGTATATGGCCAGAAATGCACAAGTGTGCTGTTCTTAGCCTGAATGAACACTTGCTGCTAGAACTTGAATCTAAACGTGATTCAACTCCGTTTATGAACTTTAATTAAACTCTAGTGTGCCATGCAAGAAAAACACTCTGTTTTAGAGAAAACAGCATTCTTTCACTCTACTGTGTTTCCTATAGGGCCCGTAAGTGAGCTAGCTCAGAACAAAAAAACTGTGCTTCCTACACAAACGGAGCATATCTAGTTCAACTCAGTATTGGAAACTGAGTAAAACAGGAGCTTCTCTTCATTCCAATACACTGTACTGGCTGGGAACAGACGCGAATGCTATTTCACTGTTTATGGCCAAAATAGCACAAGTGTGCTGTTCTTAGCCTGAATGAACACTTGCTGCTAGAACATGAATCTCAACGTGATTGCACTCCGTTTAGGAAGTTTAATTGAACCCTAGTGTGCCATGCAAGAAAAACACTCTCTTTTAGAGAAAACAGCATTCTTGCACTCTACTGTGTTTCCTATAGGGCCCGTACAGTGAGCTAGCTCAGAACAAAAGAACTGTGCTTCCTACAAAAACGGGGCATATCTAGTTCAACTTAGTATTGCAAACTGAGTAAAACAGGAGCTTCTCTTCAGTCCAATACACTGTACTGGCTTGGAACAGATGCGAATGCTATTTGCAATATATATGGCCAGAATAGCACAAGTGTGCTGTTCTTAGCCTGAATGAACACTTGCTGCTAGAACTTGAATCTCAACGTGATTCAACTCCGTTTAGGAAGTTTAATTGAACCGTAGTGTGCCATGCAAGAAAAACACTCTGTTTTAGAGAAAACAGCTTTCTTTCACTCTATTGTGTTTCCTATAGGGCCCGTAAGTGAGCTAGCTCAGAACAAAAGAACTGTGCTTCCTACACAAACGGGGCATATCTAGTTCAACTCAGTATTGGAAACTGAGTAAAACAGGAGCTTCTCTTCAGTCCAATACACTGTACTGTCTGGGAACAGACGAGAATGCTATTTGCACTGTATATGGCCAGAAAAGCACAAGTGTGCTGTTCTTAGCCTGAATGAACACTTGCTGCTAGAACTTGAATCTAAACGTGATTCAACTCCGTTTAGGAACTTTAATTAAACTCTAGTGTGCCATGCAAGAAAAACACTCTGTTTTAGAGAAAACAGCATTCTTTCACTCTACTGTGTTTCCTATAGGGCCCGTAAGTGAGCTAGCTCAGAACAAAAAAACTGTGCTTCCTACACAAACGGAGCATATCTAGTTCAACTCAGTATTGGAAACTGAGTAAAACAGGAGCTTCTCTTCATTCCAATACACTGTACTGGCTGGGAACAGACGCGAATGCTATTTCACTGTTTATGGCCAAAATAGCACAAGTGTGCTGTTCTTAGCCTGAATGAACACTTGCTGCTAGAACATGAATCTCAACGTGATTGCACTCCGTTTAGGAAGTTTAATTGAACCCTAGTGTGCCATGCAAGAAAAACACTCTCTTTTAGAGAAAACAGCATTCTTGCACTCTACTGTGTTTCCTATAGTGCCCGTACAGTGAGCTAGCTCAGAACAAAAGAACTGTGCTTCCTACACAAACGGGGCATATCTAGTTCAACTCAGTATTGCAAACTGAGTAAAACAGGAGCTTCTCTTCAGTCCAATACACTGTACTGGCTGGGAACAGATGCGAATGCTATTTGCAATGTATATGGCCAGAATAGCACAAGTGTGCTGTTCTTAGCCTGAATGAACACTTGCTACTAGAACTTGAATCTAAACGTGATTCAACTCCGTTTAGGAACTTTAATTAAACCCTAGTGGGCCATGCAAGAAAAACACTCTGTTTTAGAGAAAACATTATTCTTTCACTCTACTGTGTTTCTATAGGGCCCGTAAGTGAGCTAGCTCAGAACAAAAGAATTGTGCTTCCTACACAAACGGGGCATATCTAGTTCAACTCAGTATTGGATACTGAGTAAAACAGGAGCTTCTCTTCAGTCCAATACACTGTATTGGCTGGGAACAGACGCGAATGCTATTTGCACTGTATATGGCCTGAATAGCACAAGTGTGCTGTTCCTAGCCTGAATGAATACTTGCTGCTAGAACTTGAATCTCAACGTGATTGCACTCTGTTTAGGAAGTTTAATTAAACCCTAGTGTGCCATGCAATAAAAACACTCTGTTTTAGAGAAAACAGCATTCATTCACTCTACTGTGTTTCCTATAGGGCCCGTAAGTGAGCTAGCTCAGAACAAATGAACTGTGCTTCCTACACAAACGGGGCATATCTAGTTCAACTCAGTATTGGAAAATGAGTAAAACAGGAGCTTCTCTTCAGTCCAATACACTGTATTGGCTGGGAACAGACGCGAATGCTATTTGCACTGTTTATGGCCAAAATAGCACAAGTGTGCTGTTCTTAGCCTGAATGAACACTTGCTGCTAGAACTTGAATCTCAACGTGATTCAACTCCGTTTAGGAAGTTTAATTGAACCCTAGTGTGCCATGCAAGAAAAACACTCTCTTTTAGAGAAAACAGCATTCTTGCACTCTACTGTGTTTCCTATAGGGCCTGTAAGTGAGCTAGCTCAGAACAAAAGAACTGTGCTTCCTACACAAACGGGGCATATCTAGTTCAACTCAGTATTGGAAACTGAGTAAAACAGGAGCTTCTCTTCAGTCCAATACACTGTACTGGCTGGGAACAGACGCGAATGCTATTTGCACTGTATATGGCCAGAATAGCACAAGTGTGCTGTTCTTAGCCTGAATGAACACTTGCTGCTAGAACTTGAATCTCAACGTGATTCAACTCCGTTTAGGAAGTTTAATTGAACTCTAGTGTGCCATGAAAGAAAAACACTCTCTTTTAGAGAAAACAGCATTCTTTCACCTCTACTGTGTTTCCTATAGGGCCCGTAAGTGAGCTAGCTCAGAACAAAAGAACTGTGCTTCCTACACAAACGGGGCATATCTAGTTCAACTCAGTATTGGAAGCTGATTAAAACAGGAGCTTCTCTTCAGTCCAATACACTGTTGTGGCTGGGAACAGACGCGAATGCTATTTGCACTGTATATGGCCAGAAAAGCACAAGTGTGCTGTTCTTAGCCTGAATGAACACTTGCTACTAGAACTTGAATCTAAACGTGATTCAATCCCGTTTAGGAACTTTAATTAAACCCTAGTGTGCCATGCAAGAAAAACACTCTGTTTTAGAGAAAACAGCATTCTTTCACTCTACTGTGTTTCCTATAGGGCCCGTAAGTGAGCTAGTTCAGAACAAAAGAACTGTGCTTCCTACACAAACGGGGCATATTTAGTTCAACTCAGTATTGGAAACTGAGTAAAACAGGAGCTTCTCTTCAGTCCAATACACTGTTGTGGCTGGGAACAGACGCGAATGCTATTTGCACTGTATATGGCCAGAAAAGCACAAGTGTGCTGTTCTTAGCCTGAATGAATACTTGATGCCTGAACGTGAATCTCATCGTGATTTAACTCCGTTTAAGAAGTTTAATTGAACCCTAGTGTGCCATGCAAGAAAAACACTCTGTTTTAGAGAAAACAGCATTCTTGCACTCTACTGTGTTTCCTATAGGGCCCGTACAGTGAGCTAGCTCAGAACAAAAGAACTGTGCTTCCTACACAAACGGGGCATATCTAGTTCAACTCAGTATTGGAAACTGAGTAAAACAGGAGCTTCTCTTCAGTCCAATACACTGTTGTGGCTGGGAACAGACGCGAATGCTATTTGCACTGTATATGGCCAGAAAAGCACAAGTGTGGTGTTCTTAGCCTGAATGAATACTTGATGCCAGAACGTGAATCTCAACGTGATTTAACTCCGTTTAAGAAGTTTAATTGAACCCTAGTGTGCCATGCAAGAAAAACACTCTGTTTTAGAGACAACAGCATTCTTGCACTCTACTGTGTTTCCTATAGGGCCCCTAAGTGAGCTAGCTCAGAACTAAAGAACTGTGCTTCCTACACAAACGGGGCATATCTAGTTCAACTCAGTATTGGAAACTGAGTAAAACAGGAGCTTCTCTTCAGTCCAATACACTGTACTGGCTGGGAACAGACGCAAATGCTATTTGCACTGTATATGGCCAGAAAAGCACAAGTGTGCTGTTCTTACCCTGAATGAACACTTGTTACTAGAACTTGAATCTAAACGTTATTCAACCCCGTTTAGGAACTTTAATTAAACCCTAGTGGGCCATGCAAGAAAAACACTCTGTTTTAGAGAAAACATTATTCTTTCACTCTACTGTGTTTCTATAGGGCCCGTAAGTGAGCTAGCTCAGAACAAAAGAATTGTGCTTCCTACACAAACGATGCATATCTAGTTCAACTCAGTATTGGATACTGAGTAAAACAGGAGCTTCTCTTCAGTCCAATACACTGTATTGGCTGGGAACAGACGCGAATGCTATTTGCACTGTATATGGCCAGAGTAGCACAAGTGTGCTGTTCTTAGCCTGAATGAACACTTGCTGCTAGAACTTGAATCTCAACGTGATTGCACTGCGTTTAGGAAGTTTAATTAAACCTTAGTGTGCCATGCAATAAAAACACTCTGTTTTAGAGAAAACAGCATTCATTCACTCTACTGTGTTTCCTATAGGGCCCGTAAGTGAGCTAGCTCAGAACAAAAGAACTGTGCTTCCTACACAAACGGGGCATATCTAGTTCAACTCAGTATTGGAAAATGAGTAAAACAGTAGCTTCTCTTCAGTCCAATACACTGTATTGGCTGGGAACAGACGCGAATGCTATTTGCACTGTATATGGCCAGAATAGCACAAGTGTGCTGTTCTTAGCCTGAATGAACACTTGCTGCTAGAACTTGAATCTCAACGTGATTCAACTCCGTTTAGGAAGTTTAATTGAACTCTAGTGTGCCATGAAAGAAAAACACTCTCTTTTAGAGAAAACAGCATTCTTTCACCTCTACTGTGTTTCCTATAGGGCCCGTAAGTGAGCTAGCTCAGAACAAAAGAACTGTGCTTCCTACACAAACGGGGCATGTCTAGTTCAACTCAGTATTGGAAACTGAGTAAAACAGGAGCTTCTCTTCAGTCCAATACACTGTACTGGCTGGGAACAGACGCAAATGCTATTTGTACTGTATATGGCCAGAAAAGCACAAGTGTGCTGTTCTTAACCTGAATGAACACTTGCTGCTAGAACTTGAATCTCAACGTGATTCATCTCCGTTTAGGAAGTTTAATTGAACCCTAGTGTGCCATGCAAGAAAACACTCTGTTTTAGAGAAAATATTATTCTTTCACTCTAATGTGTTTCTATAGGGCCCGTAAGTGAGCTAGCTCAGAACAAAAGAACTGTGCTTCCTACACAAACGGGGCATATCTAGTTCAACTCAGTATTGGAAAATGAGTAAAACAGGAGCTTCTCTTCAGTCCAATACACTGTACAGGCTGGGAACAGACGCGAATGCTATTTGCACTGTATAGGGCCAGAAAAGCACAAGTGTGCTGTTCTTAGCCTGAATGAACACTTGCTACTAGAACTTGAATCTAAACGTGATTCAATTCCGTTTAGGAACTTTAATTAAACCCTAGTGTGCCATGCAAGAAAAACACTCTGTTTTAGAGAAAACAGCATTCTTTCACTCTACTGTGTTTCCTATAGGGCCCGTAAGTGAGCTAGCTCAGAACAAAAGAACTGTGCTTCCTACACAAACGGGGCATATGTAGTTCAACTCAGTATTGGAAACTGAGTAAAACAGGAGCTTCTCTTCAGTCCAATACACTGTTGTGGCTGGGAACAGACGCGAATGCTATTTGCACTGTATATGGCCAGAAAAGCACAAGTGTGGTGTTCTTAGCCTGAATGAATACTTGATGCCAGAACGTGAATCTCAACGTGATTTAACTCCGTTTAAGAAGTTTAATTGAACCCTAGTGTGCCATGCAAGAAAAACACTCTGTTTTAGAGAAAACAGCATTCTTGCACTCTACTGTGTTTCCTATAGGGCCCGTACAGTGAGCTATCTCAGAACAAAAGAACTGTGCTTCCTACACAAACGGGGCATATGTAGTTCAACTCAGTATTGGAAACTGAGTAAAACAGGAGCTTCTCTTCAGTCCAATACACTGTACAGGCTGGGAACAGACGCGAATGCTATTTGCACTGTATATGGCCAGAATAGCACAAGTGTGCTGTTCTTAGCCTGAATGAACACTTGCTGCTAGAATTTGAATCTAAACGTGATTCAACTCCGTTTAGGAACTTTAATTAAACCCTAGTGTGCCATGCAAGAAAAACACTCTGTTTTAGAGAAAACATTATTCTTTCACTCTACTGTGTTTCTATAGGGCCCGTAAGTGAGCTAGCTCAGAACAAAAGAATTGTGCTTCCTACACAAACGGGGCATATCTAGTTCAACTCAGTATTGGATACTGAGTAAAACAGGAGCTTCTCTTCATTCCAATACACTGTATTGGCTGGGAACAGACGCGAATGCTATTTGCACTGTATATGGCCAGAGTAGCACAAGTGTGCTGTTCTTAGCCTGAATGAACACTTGCTGCTAGAACTTGAATCTCAACGTGATTGCACTCCGTTTAGGAAGTTTAATTAAACCCTAGTGTGCCATGCAATAAAAACGCTCTGTTTTAGAGAAAACAGCATTCATTCACTCTACTGTGTTTCCTATAGGGCCCGTAAGTGAGCTAGCTCAGAACAAAAGAACTGTGCTTCCTACACAAACGGGGCATATCTAGTTCAACTCAGTATTGGAAAATGAGTAAAACAGGAGCTTCTCTTCAGTCCAATACACTGTATTGGCTGGGAACAGACGCGAATGCTATTTGCACTGTATATGGCCAGAATAGCACAAGTGTGCTGTTCTTAGCCTGAATGAACACTTGCTGCTAGAACTTGAATCTCAACGTGATTCAACTCCGTTTAGGAAGTTTAATTGAACTCTAGTGTGCCATGAAAGAAAAACACTCTCTTTAAGAGAAAACAGCATTCTTTCACCTCTACTGTGTTTCCTATAGGGCCCGTAAGTGAGCTAGCTCAGAACAAAAGAACTGTGCTTCCTACACAAACGGGGCATATCTAGTTCAACTCAGTATTGGAAACTGAGTAAAACAGGAGCTTCTCTTCAGTCCAATACACTGTACTGGCTGGGAACAGACGCAAATGCTATTTGCACTGTATATGGCCAGAAAAGCACAAGTGTGCTGTTCTTACCCTGAATGAACACTTGCTACTAGAACTTGAATCTAAATGTGATTCAACTCCGTTTAGGAACTTTAATTAAACCCTAGTGGGCCATGCAAGAAAAACACTCTGTTTTAGAGAAAACATTATTCTTTCAGTCTACTGTGTTTCTATAGGGCCCGTAAGTGAGCTAGCTCAGAACAAAAGAATTGTGCTTCCTACACAAACGATGCATATCTAGTTCAACTCAGTATTGGATACTGAATAAAACAGGAGCTTCTCTTCAGTCCAATACACTGTATTGGCTGGGAACAGACGCGAATGCTATTTGCACTGTATATGGCCAGAATAGCACAAGTGTGCTGTTCTTAGCCTGAATGAACACTTGCTGCTAGAACTTGAATCTCAACGTGATTGCACTCCATTTAGGAACTTTAATTGAACCCTAGTGTGCCACGCAAGAAAAACACTCTGTTTTAGAGAAAACAGCATTCTTGCACTCTACTGTGTTTCCTATAGGGCCCTACAGTGAGCTAGCTCAGAACAAAAGAACTGTGCTTCCTACACAAACGGGGCATATCTAGTTCAACTCAGTATTGGAAACTGAGTAAAACAGGATCTTCTCTTCAGTCCAATACACTGTTGTGGCTGGGAACAGACGCGAATGCTATTTGCACTGTTTATGGCCAAAATAGCACAAGTGTGCTGTTCTTAGCATGAATGAACACTTGCTGATAGAACTTGAATCTCAACGTGATTCAACTCCGTTTAGGAAGTTTAATTGAACCCTAGTGTGCCATGCAAGAAAAACACTCTGTTTTAGAGAAAACAGCATTCTTTCACTCTACTGTGTTTCCTATAGGGCCCGTACAGTGAGCTAGCTCAGAACAAAAGAACTGTGCTTCCTACACAAACGGGGCATATCTAGTTCAACTCAGTATTGCAAACTGAGTAAAACAGGAGCTTCTCTTCAGTCCAATACACTGTACTGGCTGGGAACAGATGCGAATGCTATTTGCAATGTATATGGCCAGAATAGCACAAGTGTGCAGTTCTTAGCCTGAATGAACACTTGCTACTAGAACTTGAATCTAAACGTGATTCAACTCCGTTTAGGAACTTTAATTAAACCCTAGTGGGCCATGCAAGAAGAACACTCTGTTTTAGAGAAAACATTATTCCTTCACTCTACTGTGTTTCTATAGGGCCCGTAAGTGAGCTAGCTCAGAACAAAAGAACTGTGCTTCCTACACAAACGGGGCATATCTAGTTCAACTCAGTATTGGAAACTGAGTAAAACAGGAGCTTCTCTTCAGTCCAATACACTGTTGTGGCTGGGAACAGACACGAATGCTATTTGCACTGTATATGGCCAGAAAAGCACAAGTGTGCTGTTCTTAGCCTGAATGAATACTTGATGCCAGAACGTGAATCTCAACGTGATTCAACTCCGTTTAAGAAGTTTAATTGAACCCTAGTGTGCCATGCAAGAAAAACACTCTGTTTTAGAGAAAACAGCATTCTTGCACTCTACTGTGTTTCCTATAGGGCACGTACAGTGAGCTAGCTCAGAACAAAAGAACTGTGCTTCCTAAACAAACGGGGCATATCTAGTTCAACTCAGTATTGGAAACTGAGTAAAACAGGAGCTTCTCTTCAGTCCAATACACTGTACAGGCTGGGAACAGACGCGAATGCTATTTGCACTGTATATGGCCAGAATAGCACAAGTGTGCTGTTCTTAGCCTGAATGAACACTTGCTGCTAGAAATTGAATCTAAACGTGATTCAACTCCGTTTAGGAACTTTAATTAAACCCTAGTGTGCCATGCAAGAAAAACACTCTGTTTTAGAGAAAACAGCTTTCTTTCACTCTATTGTGTTTCCTATAGGGCCCGTAAGTGAGCTAGCTCAGAACAAAAGAACTGTGCTTCCTACACAAACGGGGCATATCTAGTTCAACTCAGTATTGGAAACTGAGTAAAACAGGAGCTTCTCTTCAGTCCAATACACTGTATTGGCTGGGAACAGACGCGAATGCTATTTGCACTGTTTATGGCCAAAATAGCACAAGTGTGCTGTTCTTAGCCTGAATGAACACTTGCTGCTAGAACTTGAATCTCAACGTGATTCAACTCCGTTTAGGAAGTTTAATTGAACCCTAGTGTGCCATGCAAGAAAAACACTCTCTTTTAGAGAAAACAGCATTCTTGCACTCTACTGTGTTTCCTATAGGGCCCGTACAGTGAGCTAGCTCAGAACAAAAGAACTGTGCTTTCTACACAAACGGGGCATATCTAGTTCAACTCAGTATTGGAAACTGAGTAAAACAGGAGCTCTTCTTCAGTCCAATACACTGTACTACTTGGGAACAGACGCGAATGCTATTTGCACTGTATATGGCCAGAATAGCACAAGTGTGCTGTTCTTAGCCTGAATGAACACTTGCTGCCAGTACGTGAATCTCAACGTGATTCAACTCCGTTTAAGTATTTTAATTGAACCCTAGTGTCCCATGCAAGAAAAACACTCTGTTTTAGAGAAAACAGCATTCTTGCACTCTACTGTGTTTCCTATAGGGCCTGTACAGTGATCTAGCTCAGAACAAAAGAATTGTGCTTCCTTACACAAACGGGGCCTATCTAGTTCAACTCAGTATTGGATACTCAGTAAAACAGGAGCTTCTCTTCAGTCCAATACACTATATTGGCTGGGAACAGACGCGAATGCTATTTGCACTGTATATGGCCAGAATAGAACAAGTGTGCTGTTCTTAGCCTGAATGAACACTTGCTGCTAGAACTTGAATCTCAACGTGATTGCACTCCGTTTAGGAAGTTTAATTGAACCCTAGGGTGCCATGCAAGAAAAACACTCTGTTTTAGAGAAAACAGCATTCTTTCACTCTACTGTGTTTCCTATAGGGCCCGTACAGTGATCTAGCTCAGAACAAAAGAACTGTGCCTTCTACACAAACGGGGCATATCTAGTTCAACTCAGTATTGGAAACTGAGTAAAACAGGAGCTTCTCTTCAGTCCAATACACTGTACTGGCTGGGAACAGACGCAAATGCTATTTGTACTGTATATGGCCAGAAAAGCACAAGTGTGCTGTTCTTAACCTGAATGAACACTTGCTGCTAGAATATGAATCTCAACGTGATTCATCTCCGTTTAGGAAGTTTAATTGAACCCTAGTGTGCCATGCAAGAAAACACTCTGTTTTAGAGAAAATATTATTCTTTCACTCTAATGTGTTTCTATAGGGCCCGTAAGTGAGCTAGCTCAGAACAAAAGAACTGTGCTTCCTACACAAACGGGGCATATCTAGTTCAACTCAGTATTGGAAACTGAGTAAAACAGGAGCTTCTCTTCAGTCCAATACACTGTATTGGCTGGGAACAGACGCGAATGCTATTTGCACTGTTTATGGCCAAAATAGCACAAGTGTGCTGTTCTTAGCCTGAATGAACACTTGCTGCTAGAACTTGAATCTCAACGTGATTCAACTCCATTTAGGAAGTTTAATTGAACCCTAGTGTGACATGCAAGAAAAACACTCTGTTTTAGAGAAAACAGTATTCTTTCACTCTATTGTGTTTCCTATAGGGCCCTACAGTGAGCTAGCTCAGAACAAAAGAACTGTGCTTCCTACACAAACGGGGCATATCTAGTTCAACTCAGTATTGGAAGCTGAGTAAAACAGGAGCTTCTCTTCAGTCCAATACACTGTACAGGCTGGGAACAGACGCGAATGCTATTTGCACTGTATATGGCCAGAAAAGCACAAGTGTGCTGTTCTCAGCCTGAATGAACACTTGCTACTAGAACTTGAATCTAAACGTGATTCAATTCCGTTTAGGAACTTTAATTAAACCCTAGTGTGCCATGCAAGAAAAACACTCTGTTTTAGAGAAAACAGCATTCTTTCACTCTACTGTGTTTCCTATAGGGCCCGTAAGTGAGCTAGCTCAGAACAAAAGAACTGTGCTTCCTACACAAACGGGGCATATCTAGTTCAACTCAGTATTGGAAACTGAGTAAAACAGGAGCTTCTCTTCAGTCCAATACACTGTTGTGGCTGGGAACAGACGCGAATGCTATTTGCACTGTATATGGCCAGAAAAGCACAAGTGTGGTGTTCTTAGCCTGAATGAATACTTGATGCTAGAACGTGAATCTCAGCGTGATTTAACTCCGTTTAAGAAGTTTAATTGAACCCTAGTGTGCCATGCAAGAAAAACACTCTGTTTTAGAGAAAACAGCATTCTTGCACTCTACTGTGTTTCCTATAGGGCCCGTACAGTGAGCTAGCTCAGAACAAAAGAACTGTGCTTCCTACACAAACGGGGCATATCTAGTTCAACTCAGTATTGGAAACTGAGTAAAACAGGAGCTTCTCTTCAGTCCAATACACTGTACAGGCTGGGAACAGACGCGAATGCTATTTGCACTGTATATGGCCAGAATAGCACAAGTGTGCTGTTCTTAGCCTGAATGAACACTTGCTGCTAGAATTTGAATCTAAACGTGATTCAACTCCGTTTAGGAACTTTAATTAAACCCTAGTGTGCCATGCAAGAAAAACACTCTGTTTTAGAGAAAACATTATTCTTTCACTCTACTGTGTTTCCTATAGGGCCCGTAAGTGAGCTAGCTCAGAACAAAAGAACTGTGCTTCCTACACAAACGGGGCATATCTAGTTCAACTCAGTATTGGAAAATGAGTAAAACAGGAGCTTCTCTTCAGTCCAATACACTGTATTGGCTGGGAACAGACGCGAATGCTATTTGCACTGTATATGGCCAGAATAGCACAAGTGTGCTGTTCTTAGCCTGAATGAACACTTGCTGCTAGAACTTGAATCTCAACGTGATTCAACTCCGTTTAGGAAGTTTAATTGAACTCTAGTGTGCCATGAAAGAAAAACACTCTCTTTTAGAGAAAACAGCATTCTTTCACCTCTACTGTGTTTCCTATAGGGCCCGTAAGTGAGCTAGCTCAGAACAAAAGAACTGTGCTTCCTACACAAACGGGGCATATCTAGTTCAACTCAGTATTGGAAACTGAGTAAAACAGGAGCTTCTCTTCAGTCCAATACACTGTACTGGCTGGGAACAGACGCAAATGCTATTTGCACTGTATATGGCCAGAATAGCACAAGTGTGCTGTTCTTAGCCTGAATGAACACTTGCTGCTAGAATTTGAATCTAAACGTGATTCAACTCCGTTTAGGAACTTTAATTAAACCCTAGTGTGCCATGCAAGAAAAACACTCTGTTTTAGAGAAAACAGCATTCTTTCACTCTACTGTGTTTCCTATAGGGCCCGTAAGTGAGCTAGCTCAGAACAAAAGAACTGTGCTTCCTACACAAACGGGGCATATCTAGTTCAACTCAGTATTGGAAACTGAGTAAAACAGGAGCTTCTCTTCAGTCCAATACACTGTTGTGGCTGGGAACAGACGCGAATGCTATTTGCACTGTTTATGGCCAAAATAGCACAAGTGTGCTGTTCTTAGCCTGAAGGAACACTTGCTGCTAGAACTTGAATCTCAACGTGATTCAACTCCATTTAGGAAGTTTAATTGAACCCTAGTGTGACATGCAAGAAAAACACTCTGTTTTAGAGAAAACAGCATTCTTTCACTCTATTGTGTTTCCTATAGGGCCCTACAGTGAGCTAGCTCAGAACAAAAGAACTGTGCTTCCTACACAAACGGGGCATATCTAGTTCAACTCAGTATTGGAAACTGAGTGAAACAGGAGCTTCTCTTCAGTCCAATACACTGTACTGGCTGGGAACAGACGCGAATGCTATTTGCACTGTATATGGCCAGAATAGCACAAGTGTGCTGTTCTTAGCCTGAATGAACACTTGCTGCTAGAACTTGAATCTAAACGTGATTCAATTCCGTTTAGGAACTTTAATTAAACCCTAGTGTGCCATGCAAGAAAAACAATCTGTTTTAGAGAAAACAGCATTCTTTCACTCTACTGTGTTTCCTATAGAGCCCGTAAGTGAGCTAGCTCAGAACAAAAGAACTGTGCTTCCTACACAAACGGGGCATATCTAGTTCAACTCAGTATTGGAAAATGAGTAAAACAGGAGCTTCTCTTCAGTCCAATACACTGTTCTGGCTGGGAACAGACGCGAATGCTATTTCACTGTTTATGGCCAAAATAGCACAAGTGTGCTGTTCTTAGCCTGAATGAACACTTGCTGCTAGAACTTGAATCTCAACGTGATTCAACTCCGTTTAGGAAGTTTAATTGAACCCTAGTGTGCCATGCAAGAAAAACACTCTCTTTTAGAGAAAACAGCATTCTTGCACTCTACTGTGTTTCCTATAGGGCCCGTACAGTGAGCTAGCTCAGAACAAAAGAACTGTGCTTTCTACACAAACGGGGCATATCTAGTTCAACTCAGTATTGGAAACTGAGTAAAACAGGAGCTCTTCTTCAGTCCAATACACTGTACTACTTGGGAACAGACGCGAATGCTATTTGCACTGTATATGGCCAGAATAGCACAAGTGTGCTGTTCTTAGCCTGAATGAACACTTGCTGCCAGTACGTGAATCTCAACGTGATTCAACTCCGTTTAAGTATTTTAATTGAACCCTAGTGTCCCATGCAAGAAAAACACTCTGTTTTAGAGAAAACAGCATTCTTGCACTCTACTGTGTTTCCTATAGGGCCTGTACAGTGATCTAGCTCAGAACAAAAGAATTGTGCTTCCTTACACAAACGGGGCCTATCTAGTTCAACTCAGTATTGGATACTCAGTAAAACAGGAGCTTCTCTTCAGTCCAATACACTATATTGGCTGGGAACAGACGCGAATGCTATTTGCACTGTATATGGCCAGAATAGAACAAGTGTGCTGTTCTTAGCCTGAATGAACACTTGCTGCTAGAACTTGAATCTCAACGTGATTGCACTCCGTTTAGGAAGTTTAATTGAACCCTAGGGTGCCATGCAAGAAAAACACTCTGTTTTAGAGAAAACAGCATTCTTTCACTCTACTGTGTTTCCTATAGGGCCCGTACAGTGATCTAGCTCAGAACAAAAGAACTGTGCCTTCTACACAAACGGGGCATATCTAGTTCAACTCAGTATTGGAAACTGAGTAAAACAGGAGCTTCTCTTCAGTCCAATACACTGTACTGGCTGGGAACAGACGCAAATGCTATTTGTACTGTATATGGCCAGAAAAGCACAAGTGTGCTGTTCTTAACCTGAATGAACACTTGCTGCTAGAATATGAATCTCAACGTGATTCATCTCCGTTTAGGAAGTTTAATTGAACCCTAGTGTGCCATGCAAGAAAACACTCTGTTTTAGAGAAAATATTATTCTTTCACTCTAATGTGTTTCTATAGGGCCCGTAAGTGAGCTAGCTCAGAACAAAAGAACTGTGCTTCCTACACAAACGGGGCATATCTAGTTCAACTCAGTATTGGAAACTGAGTAAAACAGGAGCTTCTCTTCAGTCCAATACACTGTATTGGCTGGGAACAGACGCGAATGCTATTTGCACTGTTTATGGCCAAAATAGCACAAGTGTGCTGTTCTTAGCCTGAATGAACACTTGCTGCTAGAACTTGAATCTCAACGTGATTCAACTCCATTTAGGAAGTTTAATTGAACCCTAGTGTGACATGCAAGAAAAACACTCTGTTTTAGAGAAAACAGTATTCTTTCACTCTATTGTGTTTCCTATAGGGCCCTACAGTGAGCTAGCTCAGAACAAAAGAACTGTGCTTCCTACACAAACGGGGCATATCTAGTTCAACTCAGTATTGGAAGCTGAGTAAAACAGGAGCTTCTCTTCAGTCCAATACACTGTACAGGCTGGGAACAGACGCGAATGCTATTTGCACTGTATATGGCCAGAAAAGCACAAGTGTGCTGTTCTCAGCCTGAATGAACACTTGCTACTAGAACTTGAATCTAAACGTGATTCAATTCCGTTTAGGAACTTTAATTAAACCCTAGTGTGCCATGCAAGAAAAACACTCTGTTTTAGAGAAAACAGCATTCTTTCACTCTACTGTGTTTCCTATAGGGCCCGTAAGTGAGCTAGCTCAGAACAAAAGAACTGTGCTTCCTACACAAACGGGGCATATCTAGTTCAACTCAGTATTGGAAACTGAGTAAAACAGGAGCTTCTCTTCAGTCCAATACACTGTTGTGGCTGGGAACAGACGCGAATGCTATTTGCACTGTATATGGCCAGAAAAGCACAAGTGTGGTGTTCTTAGCCTGAATGAATACTTGATGCTAGAACGTGAATCTCAGCGTGATTTAACTCCGTTTAAGAAGTTTAATTGAACCCTAGTGTGCCATGCAAGAAAAACACTCTGTTTTAGAGAAAACAGCATTCTTGCACTCTACTGTGTTTCCTATAGGGCCCGTACAGTGAGCTAGCTCAGAACAAAAGAACTGTGCTTCCTACACAAACGGGGCATATCTAGTTCAACTCAGTATTGGAAACTGAGTAAAACAGGAGCTTCTCTTCAGTCCAATACACTGTACAGGCTGGGAACAGACGCGAATGCTATTTGCACTGTATATGGCCAGAATAGCACAAGTGTGCTGTTCTTAGCCTGAATGAACACTTGCTGCTAGAATTTGAATCTAAACGTGATTCAACTCCGTTTAGGAACTTTAATTAAACCCTAGTGTGCCATGCAAGAAAAACACTCTGTTTTAGAGAAAACATTATTCTTTCACTCTACTGTGTTTCCTATAGGGCCCGTAAGTGAGCTAGCTCAGAACAAAAGAACTGTGCTTCCTACACAAACGGGGCATATCTAGTTCAACTCAGTATTGGAAAATGAGTAAAACAGGAGCTTCTCTTCAGTCCAATACACTGTATTGGCTGGGAACAGACGCGAATGCTATTTGCACTGTATATGGCCAGAATAGCACAAGTGTGCTGTTCTTAGCCTGAATGAACACTTGCTGCTAGAACTTGAATCTCAACGTGATTCAACTCCGTTTAGGAAGTTTAATTGAACTCTAGTGTGCCATGAAAGAAAAACACTCTCTTTTAGAGAAAACAGCATTCTTTCACCTCTACTGTGTTTCCTATAGGGCCCGTAAGTGAGCTAGCTCAGAACAAAAGAACTGTGCTTCCTACACAAACGGGGCATATCTAGTTCAACTCAGTATTGGAAACTGAGTAAAACAGGAGCTTCTCTTCAGTCCAATACACTGTACTGGCTGGGAACAGACGCAAATGCTATTTGCACTGTATATGGCCAGAATAGCACAAGTGTGCTGTTCTTAGCCTGAATGAACACTTGCTGCTAGAATTTGAATCTAAACGTGATTCAACTCCGTTTAGGAACTTTAATTAAACCCTAGTGTGCCATGCAAGAAAAACACTCTGTTTTAGAGAAAACAGCATTCTTTCACTCTACTGTGTTTCCTATAGGGCCCGTAAGTGAGCTAGCTCAGAACAAAAGAACTGTGCTTCCTACACAAACGGGGCATATCTAGTTCAACTCAGTATTGGAAACTGAGTAAAACAGGAGCTTCTCTTCAGTCCAATACACTGTTGTGGCTGGGAACAGACGCGAATGCTATTTGCACTGTTTATGGCCAAAATAGCACAAGTGTGCTGTTCTTAGCCTGAAGGAACACTTGCTGCTAGAACTTGAATCTCAACGTGATTCAACTCCATTTAGGAAGTTTAATTGAACCCTAGTGTGACATGCAAGAAAAACACTCTGTTTTAGAGAAAACAGCATTCTTTCACTCTATTGTGTTTCCTATAGGGCCCTACAGTGAGCTAGCTCAGAACAAAAGAACTGTGCTTCCTACACAAACGGGGCATATCTAGTTCAACTCAGTATTGGAAACTGAGTGAAACAGGAGCTTCTCTTCAGTCCAATACACTGTACTGGCTGGGAACAGACGCGAATGCTATTTGCACTGTATATGGCCAGAATAGCACAAGTGTGCTGTTCTTAGCCTGAATGAACACTTGCTGCTAGAACTTGAATCTAAACGTGATTCAATTCCGTTTAGGAACTTTAATTAAACCCTAGTGTGCCATGCAAGAAAAACAATCTGTTTTAGAGAAAACAGCATTCTTTCACTCTACTGTGTTTCCTATAGAGCCCGTAAGTGAGCTAGCTCAGAACAAAAGAACTGTGCTTCCTACACAAACGGGGCATATCTAGTTCAACTCAGTATTGGAAAATGAGTAAAACAGGAGCTTCTCTTCAGTCCAATACACTGTTCTGGCTGGGAACAGACGCGAATGCTATTTCACTGTTTATGGCCAAAATAGCACAAGTGTGCTGTTCTTAGCCTGAATGAACACTTGCTGCTAGAAATTGAATCTAAACGTGATTCAATTCCGTTTAGGAAGTTTAATTGAACCCTAGTGTGCCATGCAAGAAAAACACTCTGTTTTAGAGAAAACAGCATTCTTTCACTCTACTGTGTTTCCTATAGGGCCCGTAAGTGAGCTAGCTCAGAACAAAAAACTGTGCTTCCTACACAAACGGGGCATATCTAGTTCAACTCAGTATTGGAAACTGAGTAAAACAGGAGCTTCTCTTCAGTCCAATACACTGTTGTGGCTGGGAACAGACGCGAATGCTATTTGCACTGTATATGGCCAGAAAAGCACAAGTGTGCTGTTCTTAGCCTGAATGAATACTTGATGCCAGAACGTGAATCTCAACGTGATTCAACTCCGTTTTAGAAGTTTAATTGAACCCTAGTGTGCCATGCAAGAAAAACACTCTGTTTTAGAGAAAACAGCATTCTTGCACTCTACTGTTTTTCCTATAGGGCCCGTACAGTGAGCTAGCTCAGAACAAAAGAACTGTGCTTCCTACACAAACGGGGCATATCTAGTTCAACTTAGTATTGCAAACTGAGTAAAACAGGAGCTTCTCTTCAGTCCAATACACTGTACTGGCTTGGAACAGATGCGAATGCTATTTGCAATATATATGTCCAGAATAGCACAAGTGTGCTGTTCTTAGCCTGAATGAACACTTGCGGCTAGAACTTGAATCTCAACGTGATTCAACTCCGTTTAGGAAGTTTAATTGAACCCTAGTGTGCCATGGAAGAAAAACACTCTGTTTTAGAGAAAACAGCTTTCTTTCACTCTAGTGTTTTTCCTATAGGGCCCGTAAGTGAGCTAGCTCAGAACAAAAGAACTGTGCTTCCTACACAAACGGGGCATATCTAGTTCAACTCAGTATTGGAAACTGAGTAAAACAGGAGCTTCTCTTCAGTCCAATACACTGTACTGTCTGGGAACAGATGAGAATGCTATTTGCACTGTATATGGCCAGAAATGCACAAGTGTGCTGTTCTTAGCCTGAATGAACACTTGCTGCTAGAACTTGAATCTAAACGTGATTCAACTCCGTTTATGAACTTTAATTAAACTCTAGTGTGCCATGCAAGAAAAACACTCTGTTTTAGAGAAAACAGCATTCTTTCACTCTACTGTGTTTCCTATAGGGCCCGTAAGTGAGCTAGCTCAGAACAAAAAAACTGTGCTTCCTACACAAACGGAGCATATCTAGTTCAACTCAGTATTGGAAACTGAGTAAAACAGGAGCTTCTCTTCATTCCAATACACTGTACTGGCTGGGAACAGACGCGAATGCTATTTCACTGTTTATGGCCAAAATAGCACAAGTGTGCTGTTCTTAGCCTGAATGAACACTTGCTGCTAGAACATGAATCTCAACGTGATTGCACTCCGTTTAGGAAGTTTAATTGAACCCTAGTGTGCCATGCAAGAAAAACACTCTCTTTTAGAGAAAACAGCATTCTTGCACTCTACTGTGTTTCCTATAGGGCCCGTACAGTGAGCTAGCTCAGAACAAAAGAACTGTGCTTCCTACAAAAACGGGGCATATCTAGTTCAACTTAGTATTGCAAACTGAGTAAAACAGGAGCTTCTCTTCAGTCCAATACACTGTACTGGCTTGGAACAGATGCGAATGCTATTTGCAATATATATGGCCAGAATAGCACAAGTGTGCTGTTCTTAGCCTGAATGAACACTTGCTGCTAGAACTTGAATCTCAACGTGATTCAACTCCGTTTAGGAAGTTTAATTGAACCCTAGTGTGCCATGCAAGAAAAACACTCTGTTTTAGAGAAAACAGCTTTCTTTCACTCTATTGTGTTTCCTATAGGGCCCGTAAGTGAGCTAGCTCAGAACAAAAGAACTGTGCTTCCTACACAAACGGGGCATATCTAGTTCAACTCAGTATTGGAAACTGAGTAAAACAGGAGCTTCTCTTCAGTCCAATACACTGTACTGTCTGGGAACAGACGAGAATGCTATTTGCACTGTATATGGCCAGAAAAGCACAAGTGTGCTGTTCTTAGCCTGAATGAACACTTGCTGCTAGAACTTGAATCTAAACGTGATTCAACTCCGTTTAGGAACTTTAATTAAACTCTAGTGTGCCATGCAAGAAAAACACTCTGTTTTAGAGAAAACAGCATTCTTTCACTCTACTGTGTTTCCTATAGGGCCCGTAAGTGAGCTAGCTCAGAACAAAAGAACTGTGCTTCCTACACAAACGGGGCATATCTAGTTCAACTCAGTATTGGAAACTGAGTAAAACAGGATCTTCTCTTCAGTCCAATACACTGTTGTGGCTGGGAACAGACGCGAATGCTATTTGCACTGTTTATGGCCAAAATAGCACAAGTGTGCTGTTCTTAGCATGAATGAACACTTGCTGATAGAACTTGAATCTCAACGTGATTCAACTCCGTTTAGGAAGTTTAATTAAACCCTAGTGTGCCACGCAAGAAAAACACTCTGTTTTAGAGAAAACAGCATTCTTGCACTCTACTGTGTTTCCTATAGGGCCCTACAGTGAGCTAGCTCAGAACAAAAGAACTGTGCTTCCTACACAAACGGGGCATATCTAGTTCAACTCAGTATTGGAAACTGAGTAAAACAGGATCTTCTCTTCAGTCCAATACACTGTTGTGGCTGGGAACAGACGCGAATGCTATTTGCACTGTTTATGGCCAAAATAGCACAAGTGTGCTGTTCTTAGCATGAATGAACACTTGCTGATAGAACTTGAATCTCAACGTGATTCAACTCCGTTTAGGAAGTTTAATTGAACCCTAGTGTGCCATGCAAGAAAAACACTCTGTTTTAGAGAAAACAGCATTCTTTCACTCTACTGTGTTTCCTATAGGGCCCGTACAGTGAGCTAGCTCAGAACAAAAGAACTGTGCTTCCTACACAAACGGGGCATATCTAGTTCAACTCAGTATTGCAAACTGAGTAAAACAGGAGCTTCTCTTCAGTCCAATACACTGTACTGGCTGGGAACAGATGCGAATGCTATTTGCAATGTATATGGCCAGAATAGCACAAGTGTGCAGTTCTTAGCCTGAATGAACACTTGCTACTAGAACTTGAATCTAAACGTGATTCAACTCCGTTTAGGAACTTTAATTAAACCCTAGTGGGCCATGCAAGAAGAACACTCTGTTTTAGAGAAAACATTATTCCTTCACTCTACTGTGTTTCTATAGGGCCCGTAAGTGAGCTAGCTCAGAACAAAAGAACTGTGCTTCCTACACAAACGGGGCATATCTAGTTCAACTCAGTATTGGAAACTGAGTAAAACAGGAGCTTCTCTTCAGTCCAATACACTGTTGTGGCTGGGAACAGACACGAATGCTATTTGCACTGTATATGGCCAGAAAAGCACAAGTGTGCTGTTCTTAGCCTGAATGAATACTTGATGCCAGAACGTGAATCTCAACGTGATTCAACTCCGTTTAAGAAGTTTAATTGAACCCTAGTGTGCCATGCAAGAAAAACACTCTGTTTTAGAGAAAACAGCATTCTTGCACTCTACTGTGTTTCCTATAGGGCACGTACAGTGAGCTAGCTCAGAACAAAAGAACTGTGCTTCCTAAACAAACGGGGCATATCTAGTTCAACTCAGTATTGGAAACTGAGTAAAACAGGAGCTTCTCTTCAGTCCAATACACTGTACAGGCTGGGAACAGACGCGAATGCTATTTGCACTGTATATGGCCAGAATAGCACAAGTGTGCTGTTCTTAGCCTGAATGAACACTTGCTGCTAGAAATTGAATCTAAACGTGATTCAACTCCGTTTAGGAACTTTAATTAAACCCTAGTGTGCCATGCAAGAAAAACACTCTGTTTTAGAGAAAACAGCTTTCTTTCACTCTATTGTGTTTCCTATAGGGCCCGTAAGTGAGCTAGCTCAGAACAAAAGAACTGTGCTTCCTACACAAACGGGGCATATCTAGTTCAACTCAGTATTGGAAACTGAGTAAAACAGGAGCTTCTCTTCAGTCCAATACACTGTATTGGCTGGGAACAGACGCGAATGCTATTTGCACTGTTTATGGCCAAAATAGCACAAGTGTGCTGTTCTTAGCCTGAATGAACACTTGCTGCTAGAACTTGAATCTCAACGTGATTCAACTCCGTTTAGGAAGTTTAATTGAACCCTAGTGTGCCATGCAAGAAAAACACTCTCTTTTAGAGAAAACAGCATTCTTGCACTCTACTGTGTTTCCTATAGGGCCCGTACAGTGAGCTAGCTCAGAACAAAAGAACTGTGCTTTCTACACAAACGGGGCATATCTAGTTCAACTCAGTATTGGAAACTGAGTAAAACAGGAGCTCTTCTTCAGTCCAATACACTGTACTACTTGGGAACAGACGCGAATGCTATTTGCACTGTATATGGCCAGAATAGCACAAGTGTGCTGTTCTTAGCCTGAATGAACACTTGCTGCCAGTACGTGAATCTCAACGTGATTCAACTCCGTTTAAGTATTTTAATTGAACCCTAGTGTCCCATGCAAGAAAAACACTCTGTTTTAGAGAAAACAGCATTCTTGCACTCTACTGTGTTTCCTATAGGGCCTGTACAGTGATCTAGCTCAGAACAAAAGAATTGTGCTTCCTTACACAAACGGGGCCTATCTAGTTCAACTCAGTATTGGATACTCAGTAAAACAGGAGCTTCTCTTCAGTCCAATACACTATATTGGCTGGGAACAGACGCGAATGCTATTTGCACTGTATATGGCCAGAATAGAACAAGTGTGCTGTTCTTAGCCTGAATGAACACTTGCTGCTAGAACTTGAATCTCAACGTGATTGCACTCCGTTTAGGAAGTTTAATTGAACCCTAGGGTGCCATGCAAGAAAAACACTCTGTTTTAGAGAAAACAGCATTCTTTCACTCTACTGTGTTTCCTATAGGGCCCGTACAGTGATCTAGCTCAGAACAAAAGAACTGTGCCTTCTACACAAACGGGGCATATCTAGTTCAACTCAGTATTGGAAACTGAGTAAAACAGGAGCTTCTCTTCAGTCCAATACACTGTACTGGCTGGGAACAGACGCAAATGCTATTTGTACTGTATATGGCCAGAAAAGCACAAGTGTGCTGTTCTTAACCTGAATGAACACTTGCTGCTAGAATATGAATCTCAACGTGATTCATCTCCGTTTAGGAAGTTTAATTGAACCCTAGTGTGCCATGCAAGAAAACACTCTGTTTTAGAGAAAATATTATTCTTTCACTCTAATGTGTTTCTATAGGGCCCGTAAGTGAGCTAGCTCAGAACAAAAGAACTGTGCTTCCTACACAAACGGGGCATATCTAGTTCAACTCAGTATTGGAAACTGAGTAAAACAGGAGCTTCTCTTCAGTCCAATACACTGTATTGGCTGGGAACAGACGCGAATGCTATTTGCACTGTATATGGCCAGAAAAGCACAAGTGTGCTGTTCTCAGCCTGAATGAACACTTGCTACTAGAACTTGAATCTAAACGTGATTCAATTCCGTTTAGGAACTTTAATTAAACCCTAGTGTGCCATGCAAGAAAAACACTCTGTTTTAGAGAAAACAGCATTCTTTCACTCTACTGTGTTTCCTATAGGGCCCGTAAGTGAGCTAGCTCAGAACAAAAGAACTGTGCTTCCTACACAAACGGGGCATATCTAGTTCAACTCAGTATTGGAAACTGAGTAAAACAGGAGCTTCTCTTCAGTCCAATACACTGTTGTGGCTGGGAACAGACGCGAATGCTATTTGCACTGTATATGGCCAGAAAAGCACAAGTGTGGTGTTCTTAGCCTGAATGAATACTTGATGCCAGAACGTGAATCTCAGCGTGATTTAACTCCGTTTAAGAAGTTTAATTGAACCCTAGTGTGCCATGCAAGAAAAACACTCTGTTTTAGAGAAAACAGCATTCTTGCACTCTACTGTGTTTCCTATAGGGCCCGTACAGTGAGCTAGCTCAGAACAAAAGAACTGTGCTTCCTACACAAACGGGGCATATCTAGTTCAACTCAGTATTGGAAACTGAGTAAAACAGGAGCTTCTCTTCAGTCCAATACACTGTACAGGCTGGGAACAGACGCGAATGCTATTTGCACTGTATATGGCCAGAATAGCACAAGTGTGCTGTTCTTAGCCTGAATGAACACTTGCTGCTAGAATTTGAATCTAAACGTGATTCAACTCCGTTTAGGAACTTTAATTAAACCCTAGTGTGCCATGCAAGAAAAACACTCTGTTTTAGAGAAAACATTATTCTTTCACTCTACTGTGTTTCCTATAGGGCCCGTAAGTGAGCTAGCTCAGAACAAAAGAACTGTGCTTCCTACACAAACGGGGCATATCTAGTTCAACTCAGTATTGGAAAATGAGTAAAACAGGAGCTTCTCTTCAGTCCAATACACTGTATTGGCTGGGAACAGACGCGAATGCTATTTGCACTGTATATGGCCAGAATAGCACAAGTGTGCTGTTCTTAGCCTGAATGAACACTTGCTGCTAGAACTTGAATCTCAACGTGATTCAACTCCGTTTAGGAAGTTTAATTGAACTCTAGTGTGCCATGAAAGAAAAACACTCTCTTTTAGAGAAAACAGCATTCTTTCACCTCTACTGTGTTTCCTATAGGGCCCGTAAGTGAGCTAGCTCAGAACAAAAGAACTGTGCTTCCTACACAAACGGGGCATATCTAGTTCAACTCAGTATTGGAAACTGAGTAAAACAGGAGCTTCTCTTCAGTCCAATACACTGTACTGGCTGGGAACAGACGCAAATGCTATTTGCACTGTATATGGCCAGAAAAGCACAAGTGTGCTGTTCTTACCATGAATGAACACTTGCTACTAGAACTTGAATCTAAACGTGATTCAACTCCGTTTAGGAACTTTAATTAAACCCTAGTGGGCCATGCAAGAAAAACACTCTGTTTTAGAGAAAACATTATTCTTTCACTCTACTGTGTTTCTATAGGGCCCGTAAGTGAGCCTGCTCAGAACAAAAGAATTGTGCTTCCTACACAAACGATGCATATCTAGTTCAACTCAGTATTGGATACTGAGTAAAACAGGAGCTTCTCTTCAGTCCAATACACTGTATTGGCTGGGAATAGACGCGAATGCTATTTGCACTGTATATGGCCAGAATAGCACAAGTGTGCTGTTCTTAGCCTGAATGAACACTTGCTGCTAGAACTTGAATCTCAACGTGATTGCACTCCATTTAGGAACTTTAATTGAACCCTAGTGTGCCACGCAAGAAAAACACTCTGTTTTAGAGAAAACAGCATTCTTGCACTCTACTGTGTTTCCTATAGGGCCCGTACAGTGAGCTAGCTCAGAACAAAAGAATTGTGCTTCCTACACAAACGGGGCATATCTAGTTCAACTCAGTATAGGAAACTGAGTAAAACAGGAGCTTCTCTTCAGTCCAATACACTGTACTGGCTGGGAACAGACGCGAATGCTATTTGCACTGTATATGGCCAGAAAAGCACAAGTGTGCTGTTCTTAGCCTGAATGAACACTTGCTGCTAGAACTTGAATCTCAACGTGATTCAACTCCATTTAGGAAGTTTAATTGAACCCTAGTGTGACATGCAAGAAAAACACTCTGTTTTAGAGAAAACAGCATTCTTGCACTCTACTGTGTTTCCTATAGGGCCCTACAGTGAGCTAGCTCAGAACAAAAGAACTGTGCTTCCTACACAAACGGGGCATATCTAGTTCAACTCAGTATTGGAAACTGAGTAAAACAGGAGCTTCTCTTCAGTCCAATACACTGTTGTGGCTGGGAACAGACGCGAATGCTATTTGCACTGTTTATGGCCAAAATAGCACAAGTGTGCTGTTCTTAGCCTGAATGAACACTTGCTGATAGAACTTGAATCTCAACGTGATTCAACTCCGTTTAGGAAGTTTAATTGAACCCTAGTGTGCCATGCAAGAAAAACACTCTGTTTTAGAGAAAACATCATTCTTTCACTCTACTGTGTTTCCTATAGGGCCCGTACAGTGAGCTATCTCAGAACAAAAGAACTGTGCTTCCTACACAAACGGGGCATATCTAGTTCAACTCAGTATTGCAAACTGAGTAAAACAGGAGCTTCTCTTCAGTCCAATACACTGTACTGGCTGGGAACAGATGCGAATGCTATTTGCAATGTATATGGCCAGAATAGCACAAGTGTGCTGTTCTTAGCCTGAATGAACACTTTCTGCTAGAACTTGAATCTCAATGTGATTCAACTCCGTTTAGGAAGTTTAATTGAACTCTAGTGTGCCATGAAAGAAAAACACTCTCTTTTAGAGAAAACAGCATTCTTTCACTTCTACTGTGTTTCCTATAGGGCCCGTAAGTGAGCTAGCTCAGAACAAAAGAACTGTGCTTTCTACACAAACGGGGCATATCTAGTTCAAATCAGTATTGGAAACTGAGTAAAACAGGAGCTTCTCTTCAGTCCAATACACTGTACTGGCTGGGAACAGACACAAATGCTATTTGCACTGTATATGGTCAGAAAAGCACAAGTGTGCTGTTCTTAGCCTGAATGAACACTTGCTACTAGAACTTGAATCTAAACGTGATTCAACTCCGTTTAGGAACTTTAATTAAACCCTAGTGGGCCATGCAAGAAAAACACTCTGTTTTAGAGAAAACATTATTCTTTCACTCTACTGTGTTTCTATAGGGCCCGTAAGTGAGCTAGCTCAGAACAAAAGAACTGTGCTTCCTACACAAACGGGGCATATCTAGTTCAACTCATTATTGGAAACTGAGTAAAACAGGAGCTTCTCTTCAGTCCAATACACTGTTGTGGCTGGGAACAGACGCGAATGCTATTTGTACTGTATATGGCCAGAAAAGCACAAGTGTGCTGTTCTTAGCCTGTATGAATACGTGATGCCAGAACGTGAATCTCAACGTGATTCAACTCCGTTTATGAACTTTAATTAAACCCTAGTGTGCCATGCAAGAAAAACACTCTGTTTTAGAGAAAACAGCATTCTTTCACTCTACTGTGTTTCCTATAGGGCCCGTACAGTGAGCTAGCTCAGAACAAAAGAACTGTGCTTCCTATACAAACGGGCCATAACTAGTTCAACTCAGTATTGGGAACTGAGTAAAACAGGAGCTTCTCTTCAGTCCAATACACTGTATTGGCTGGGAATAGACGCGAATGCTATTTGCACTGTTTATGGCCAAAATAGCACAAGTGTGCTGTTCTTAGCCTGAATGAACACTTGCTGCTAGAACTTGAATCTCAACGTGATTCAACTCCGTTTAGGAAGTTTAATTGAACCCTAGTGTGCCATGCAAGAAAACACTCTGTTTTAGAGAAAATATTATTCTTTCACTCTAATGTGTTTCTATAGGGCCTGTAAGTGAGCTAGCTCAGAACAAAGGAACTGTGCTTCCTACACAAACAGGGCATATCTAGTTCAACTCAGTATTGGAAGCTGAGTAAAACAGGAGCTTCTCTTCAGTCCAATACACTGTTGTGGCTTTGAACAGACGCGAATGCTATATGCACTGTATATGGCCAGAATAGCACAAGTGTGCTGTTCTTATCCTGAATGAACACTTGCTACTAGAACTTGAATCTAAACGTGATTAAATTCCGTTTAGGAACTTTAATTAAACCCTAGTGTTCCATGCAAGAAAAACACTCTGTTTTAGAGAAAACAGCATTCTTTCACTCTACTGTGTTTCCTATAGGGCCCGTAAGTGAGCTAGCTCAGAACAAAAGAACTGTGCTTCCTACACAAACGGGGCATATCTAGTTCAACTCAGTATTGGAAACTGAGTAAAACAGGAGCTTCTCTTCAGTCCAATACACTGTTGTGGCTGGGAACAGACGCGAATGCTATTTGCACTGTATATGGCCAGAAAAGCACAAGTGTGCTGTTCTTAGCCTGAATGAATACTTGATGCCAGAACGTGAATCTCAACGTGATTTAACTCCGTTTAAGAAGTTTAATTGAACCCTAGTGCGCCATGCAAGAAAAACACTCTGTTTTAGAGAAAACAGCATTCTTGAACTCTACTGTGTTTCCTATAGGGCCCATACAGTGAGCTAGCTCAGAACAAAAGAACTGTGCTTCCTACACAAACGGGGCATATCTAGTTCAACTCAGTATTGGAAACTGAGTAAAACAGGAGCTTCTCTTCAGTCCAAACACTGTACTGGCTGGGAACAGACGCGAATGCTATTTGCACTGTATATGGCCAGAATAGCACAAGTGTGCTGTTCTTAGCCTGAATGAACACTTGCTGCTAGAATTTGAATCTAAACGTGATTCAACTCCGTTTAGGAACTTTAATTAAACCCTAGTGTGCCATGCAAGAAAAACACTCTGTTTTAGAGAAAACAGCATTCTTTCACTCTACTGTGTTTCCTATAGGGCCCGTAAGTGAGCTAGCTCAGAACAAAAGAACTGTGCTTCCTACACAAACGGGGCATATCTAGTTCAACTCAGTATTGGAAACTGAGTAAAACAGGAGCTTCTCTTCAGTCCAATACACTGTTGTGGCTGGGAACAGACGCGAATGCTATTTGCACTGTTTATGGCCAAAATAGCACAAGTGTGCTGTTCTTAGCCTGAAGGAACACTTGCTGCTAGAACTTGAATCTCAACGTGATTCAACTCCATTTAGGAAGTTTAATTGAACCCTAGTGTGACATGCAAGAAAAACACTCTGTTTTAGAGAAAACAGCATTCTTTCACTCTATTGTGTTTCCTATAGGGCCCTACAGTGAGCTAGCTCAGAACAAAAGAACTGTGCTTCCTACACAAACGGGGCATATCTAGTTCAACTCAGTATTGGAAACTGAGTGAAACAGGAGCTTCTCTTCAGTCCAATACACTGTACTGGCTGGGAACAGACGCGAATGCTATTTGCACTGTATATGGCCAGAATAGCACAAGTGTGCTGTTCTTAGCCTGAATGAACACTTGCTGCTAGAACTTGAATCTAAACGTGATTCAATTCCGTTTAGGAACTTTAATTAAACCCTAGTGTGCCATGCAAGAAAAACAATCTGTTTTAGAGAAAACAGCATTCTTTCACTCTACTGTGTTTCCTATAGAGCCGGTAAGTGAGCTAGCTCAGAACAAAAGAACTGTGCTTCCTACACAAACGGGGCATATCTAGTTCAACTCAGTATTGGAAAATGAGTAAAACAGGAGCTTCTCTTCAGTCCAATACACTGTACTGGCTGGGAACAGACGCGAATGCTATTTCACTGTTTATGGCCAAAATAGCACAAGTGTGCTGTTCTTAGCCTGAATGAACACTTGCTGCTAGAAATTGAATCTAAACGTGATTCAATTCCGTTTAGGAAGTTTAATTGAACCCTAGTGTGCCATGCAAGAAAAACACTCTGTTTTAGAGAAAACAGCATTCTTTCACTCTACTGTGTTTCCTATAGGGCCCGTAAGTGAGCTAGCTCAGAACAAAAAACTGTGCTTCCTACACAAACGGGGCATATCTAGTTCAACTCAGTATTGGAAACTGAGTAAAACAGGAGCTTCTCTTCAGTCCAATACACTGTTGTGGCTGGGAACAGACGCGAATGCTATTTGCACTGTATATGGCCAGAAAAGCACAAGTGTGCTGTTCTTAGCCTGAATGAATACTTGATGCCAGAACGTGAATCTCAACGTGATTCAACTCCGTTTTAGAAGTTTAATTGAACCCTAGTGTGCCATGCAAGAAAAACACTCTGTTTTAGAGAAAACAGCATTCTTGCACTCTACTGTTTTTCCTATAGGGCCCGTACAGTGAGCTAGCTCAGAACAAAAGAACTGTGCTTCCTACACAAACGGGGCATATCTAGTTCAACTTAGTATTGCAAACTGAGTAAAACAGGAGCTTCTCTTCAGTCCAATACACTGTACTGGCTTGGAACAGATGCGAATGCTATTTGCAATATATATGTCCAGAATAGCACAAGTGTGCTGTTCTTAGCCTGAATGAACACTTGCGGCTAGAACTTGAATCTCAACGTGATTCAACTCCGTTTAGGAAGTTTAATTGAACCCTAGTGTGCCATGGAAGAAAAACACTCTGTTTTAGAGAAAACAGCTTTCTTTCACTCTAGTGTTTTTCCTATAGGGCCCGTAAGTGAGCTAGCTCAGAACAAAAGAACTGTGCTTCCTACACAAACGGGGCATATCTAGTTCAACTCAGTATTGGAAACTGAGTAAAACAGGAGCTTCTCTTCAGTCCAATACACTGTACTGTCTGGGAACAGATGAGAATGCTATTTGCACTGTATATGGCCAGAAATGCACAAGTGTGCTGTTCTTAGCCTGAATGAACACTTGCTGCTAGAACTTGAATCTAAACGTGATTCAACTCCGTTTATGAACTTTAATTAAACTCTAGTGTGCCATGCAAGAAAAACACTCTGTTTTAGAGAAAACAGCATTCTTTCACTCTACTGTGTTTCCTATAGGGCCCGTAAGTGAGCTAGCTCAGAACAAAAAAACTGTGCTTCCTACACAAACGGAGCATATCTAGTTCAACTCAGTATTGGAAACTGAGTAAAACAGGAGCTTCTCTTCATTCCAATACACTGTACTGGCTGGGAACAGACGCGAATGCTATTTCACTGTTTATGGCCAAAATAGCACAAGTGTGCTGTTCTTAGCCTGAATGAACACTTGCTGCTAGAACATGAATCTCAACGTGATTGCACTCCGTTTAGGAAGTTTAATTGAACCCTAGTGTGCCATGCAAGAAAAACACTCTCTTTTAGAGAAAACAGCATTCTTGCACTCTACTGTGTTTCCTATAGGGCCCGTACAGTGAGCTAGCTCAGAACAAAAGAACTGTGCTTCCTACAAAAACGGGGCATATCTAGTTCAACTTAGTATTGCAAACTGAGTAAAACAGGAGCTTCTCTTCAGTCCAATACACTGTACTGGCTTGGAACAGATGCGAATGCTATTTGCAATATATATGGCCAGAATAGCACAAGTGTGCTGTTCTTAGCCTGAATGAACACTTGCTGCTAGAACTTGAATCTCAACGTGATTCAACTCCGTTTAGGAAGTTTAATTGAACCCTAGTGTGCCATGCAAGAAAAACACTCTGTTTTAGAGAAAACAGCTTTCTTTCACTCTATTGTGTTTCCTATAGGGCCCGTAAGTGAGCTAGCTCAGAACAAAAGAACTGTGCTTCCTACACAAACGGGGCATATCTAGTTCAACTCAGTATTGGAAACTGAGTAAAACAGGAGCTTCTCTTCAGTCCAATACACTGTACTGTCTGGGAACAGACGCGAATGCTATTTGCACTGTATATGGCCAGAAAAGCACAAGTGTGCTGTTCTTAGCCTGAATGAACACTTGCTGCTAGAACTTGAATCTAAACGTGATTCAACTCCGTTTAGGAACTTTAATTAAACTCTAGTGTGCCATGCAAGAAAAACACTCTGTTTTAGAGAAAACAGCATTCTTTCACTCTACTGTGTTTCCTATAGGGCCCGTAAGTGAGCTAGCTCAGAACAAAAGAACTGTGCTTCCTACACAAACGGGGCATATCTAGTTCAACTCAGTATTGGAAACTGAGTAAAACAGGAGCTTCTCTTCAGTCCAATACACTGTACTGGCTGGGAACAGACGCAAATGCTATTTGCACTGTATATGGCCAGAAAAGCACAAGTGTGCTGTTCTTACCATGAATGAACACTTGCTACTAGAACTTGAATCTAAACGTGATTCAACTCCGTTTAGGAACTTTAATTAAACCCTAGTGGGCCATGCAAGAAAAACACTCTGTTTTAGAGAAAACATTATTCTTTCACTCTACTGTGTTTCTATAGGGCCCGTAAGTGAGCTAGCTCAGAACAAAAGAATTGTGCTTCCTACACAAACGATGCATATCTAGTTCAACTCAGTATTGGATACTGAGTAAAACAGGAGCTTCTCTTCAGTCCAATACACTGTATTGGCTGGGAATAGACGCGAATGCTATTTGCACTGTATATGGCCAGAATAGCACAAGTGTGCTGTTCTTAGCCTGAATGAACACTTGCTGCTAGAACTTGAATCTCAACGTGATTGCACTCCATTTAGGAACTTTAATTGAACCCTAGTGTGCCACGCAAGAAAAACACTCTGTTTTAGAGAAAACAGCATTCTTGCACTCTACTGTGTTTCCTATAGGGCCCGTACAGTGAGCTAGCTCAGAACAAAAGAATTGTGCTTCCTACACAAACGGGGCATATCTAGTTCAACTCAGTATAGGAAACTGAGTAAAACAGGAGCTTCTCTTCAGTCCAATACACTGTACTGGCTGGGAACAGACGCGAATGCTATTTGCACTGTATATGGCCAGAAAAGCACAAGTGTGCTGTTCTTAGCCTGAATGAACACTTGCTGCTAGAACTTGAATCTCAACGTGATTCAACTCCATTTAGGAAGTTTAATTGAACCCTAGTGTGACATGCAAGAAAAACACTCTGTTTTAGAGAAAACAGCATTCTTGCACTCTACTGTGTTTCCTATAGGGCCCTACAGTGAGCTAGCTCAGAACAAAAGAACTGTGCTTCCTACACAAACGGGGCATATCTAGTTCAACTCAGTATTGGAAACTGAGTAAAACAGGAGCTTCTCTTCAGTCCAATACACTGTTGTGGCTGGGAACAGACGCGAATGCTATTTGCACTGTTTATGGCCAAAATAGCACAAGTGTGCTGTTCTTAGCCTGAATGAACACTTGCTGATAGAACTTGAATCTCAACGTGATTCAACTCCGTTTAGGAAGTTTAATTGAACCCTAGTGTGCCATGCAAGAAAAACACTCTGTTTTAGAGAAAACATCATTCTTTCACTCTACTGTGTTTCCTATAGGGCCCGTACAGTGAGCTATCTCAGAACAAAAGAACTGTGCTTCCTACACAAACGGGGCATATCTAGTTCAACTCAGTATTGCAAACTGAGTAAAACAGGAGCTTCTCTTCAGTCCAATACACTGTACTGGCTGGGAACAGATGCGAATGCTATTTGCAATGTATATGGCCAGAATAGCACAAGTGTGCTGTTCTTAGCCTGAATGAACACTTTCTGCTAGAACTTGAATCTCAATGTGATTCAACTCCGTTTAGGAAGTTTAATTGAACTCTAGTGTGCCATGAAAGAAAAACACTCTCTTTTAGAGAAAACAGCATTCTTTCACTTCTACTGTGTTTCCTATAGGGCCCGTAAGTGAGCTAGCTCAGAACAAAAGAACTGTGCTTTCTACACAAACGGGGCATATCTAGTTCAAATCAGTATTGGAAACTGAGTAAAACAGGAGCTTCTCTTCAGTCCAATACACTGTACTGGCTGGGAACAGACACAAATGCTATTTGCACTGTATATGGTCAGAAAAGCACAAGTGTGCTGTTCTTAGCCTGAATGAACACTTGCTACTAGAACTTGAATCTAAACGTGATTCAACTCCGTTTAGGAACTTTAATTAAACCCTAGTGGGCCATGCAAGAAAAACACTCTGTTTTAGAGAAAACATTATTCTTTCACTCTACTGTGTTTCTATAGGGCCCGTAAGTGAGCTAGCTCAGAACAAAAGAACTGTGCTTCCTACACAAACGGGGCATATCTAGTTCAACTCATTATTGGAAACTGAGTAAAACAGGAGCTTCTCTTCAGTCCAATACACTGTTGTGGCTGGGAACAGACGCGAATGCTATTTGTACTGTATATGGCCAGAAAAGCACAAGTGTGCTGTTCTTAGCCTGTATGAATACGTGATGCCAGAACGTGAATCTCAACGTGATTCAACTCCGTTTATGAACTTTAATTAAACCCTAGTGTGCCATGCAAGAAAAACACTCTGTTTTAGAGAAAACAGCATTCTTTCACTCTACTGTGTTTCCTATAGGGCCCGTACAGTGAGCTAGCTCAGAACAAAAGAACTGTGCTTCCTATACAAACGGGCCATAACTAGTTCAACTCAGTATTGGGAACTGAGTAAAACAGGAGCTTCTCTTCAGTCCAATACACTGTATTGGCTGGGAATAGACGCGAATGCTATTTGCACTGTTTATGGCCAAAATAGCACAAGTGTGCTGTTCTTAGCCTGAATGAACACTTGCTGCTAGAACTTGAATCTCAACGTGATTCAACTCCGTTTAGGAAGTTTAATTGAACCCTAGTGTGCCATGCAAGAAAACACTCTGTTTTAGAGAAAATATTATTCTTTCACTCTAATGTGTTTCTATAGGGCCTGTAAGTGAGCTAGCTCAGAACAAAGGAACTGTGCTTCCTACACAAACAGGGCATATCTAGTTCAACTCAGTATTGGAAGCTGAGTAAAACAGGAGCTTCTCTTCAGTCCAATACACTGTTGTGGCTTTGAACAGACGCGAATGCTATATGCACTGTATATGGCCAGAATAGCACAAGTGTGCTGTTCTTATCCTGAATGAACACTTGCTACTAGAACTTGAATCTAAACGTGATTAAATTCCGTTTAGGAACTTTAATTAAACCCTAGTGTTCCATGCAAGAAAAACACTCTGTTTTAGAGAAAACAGCATTCTTTCACTCTACTGTGTTTCCTATAGGGCCCGTAAGTGAGCTAGCTCAGAACAAAAGAACTGTGCTTCCTACACAAACGGGGCATATCTAGTTCAACTCAGTATTGGAAACTGAGTAAAACAGGAGCTTCTCTTCAGTCCAATACACTGTTGTGGCTGGGAACAGACGCGAATGCTATTTGCACTGTATATGGCCAGAAAAGCACAAGTGTGCTGTTCTTAGCCTGAATGAATACTTGATGCCAGAACGTGAATCTCAACGTGATTTAACTCCGTTTAAGAAGTTTAATTGAACCCTAGTGCGCCATGCAAGAAAAACACTCTGTTTTAGAGAAAACAGCATTCTTGAACTCTACTGTGTTTCCTATAGGGCCCATACAGTGAGCTAGCTCAGAACAAAAGAACTGTGCTTCCTACACAAACGGGGCATATCTAGTTCAACTCAGTATTGGAAACTGAGTAAAACAGGAGCTTCTCTTCAGTCCAATACACTGTACTGGCTGGGAACAGACGCGAATGCTATTTGCACTGTATATGGCCAGAATAGCACAAGTGTGCTGTTCTTAGCCTGAATGAACACTTGCTGCTAGAATTTGAATCTAAACGTGATTCAACTCCGTTTAGGAACTTTAATTAAACCCTAGTGTGCCATGCAAGAAAAACACTCTGTTTTAGAGAAAACAGCATTCTTTCACTCTACTGTGTTTCCTATAGGGCCCGTAAGTGAGCTAGCTCAGAACAAAAGAACTGTGCTTCCTACACAAACGGGGCATATCTAGTTCAACTCAGTATTGGAAACTGAGTAAAACAGGAGCTTCTCTTCAGTCCAATACACTGTTGTGGCTGGGAACAGACGCGAATGCTATTTGCACTGTTTATGGCCAAAATAGCACAAGTGTGCTGTTCTTAGCCTGAAGGAACACTTGCTGCTAGAACTTGAATCTCAACGTGATTCAACTCCATTTAGGAAGTTTAATTGAACCCTAGTGTGACATGCAAGAAAAACACTCTGTTTTAGAGAAAACAGCATTCTTTCACTCTATTGTGTTTCCTATAGGGCCCTACAGTGAGCTAGCTCAGAACAAAAGAACTGTGCTTCCTACACAAACGGGGCATATCTAGTTCAACTCAGTATTGGAAACTGAGTGAAACAGGAGCTTCTCTTCAGTCCAATACACTGTACTGGCTGGGAACAGACGCGAATGCTATTTGCACTGTATATGGCCAGAATAGCACAAGTGTGCTGTTCTTAGCCTGAATGAACACTTGCTGCTAGAACTTGAATCTCAACGTGATTCAACTCCGTTTAGGAAGTTTAATTGAACCCTAGTGTGCCATGCAAGAAAACACTCTGTTTTAGAGAAAATATTATTCTTTCACTCTAATGTGTTTCTATAGGGCCTGTAAGTGAGCTAGCTCAGAACAAAGGAACTGTGCTTCCTACACAAACAGGGCATATCTAGTTCAACTCAGTATTGGAAGCTGAGTAAAACAGGAGCTTCTCTTCAGTCCAATACACTGTTGTGGCTTTGAACAGACGCGAATGCTATATGCACTGTATATGGCCAGAATAGCACAAGTGTGCTGTTCTTATCCTGAATGAACACTTGCTACTAGAACTTGAATCTAAACGTGATTAAATTCCGTTTAGGAACTTTAATTAAACCCTAGTGTGCCATGCAAGAAAAACACTCTGTTTTAGAGAAAACAGCATTCTTTCACTCTACTGTGTTTCCTATAGGGCCCGTAAGTGAGCTAGCTCAGAACAAAAGAACTGTGCTTCCTACACAAACGGGGCATATCTAGTTCAACTCAGTATTGGAAACTGAGTAAAACAGGAGCTTCTCTTCAGTCCAATACACTGTTGTGGCTGGGAACAGACGCGAATGCTATTTGCACTGTATATGGCCAGAAAAGCACAAGTGTGCTGTTCTTAGCCTGAATGAATACTTGATGCCAGAACGTGAATCTCAACGTGATTTAACTCCGTTTAAGAAGTTTAATTGAACCCTAGTGCGCCATGCAAGAAAAACACTCTGTTTTAGAGAAAACAGCATTCTTGAACTCTACTGTGTTTCCTATAGGGCCCATACAGTGAGCTAGCTCAGAACAAAAGAACTGTGCTTCCTACACAAACGGGGCATATCTAGTTCAACTCAGTATTGGAAACTGAGTAAAACAGGAGCTTCTCTTCAGTCCAATACACTGTACTGGCTGGGAACAGACGCGAATGCTATTTGCACTGTATATGGCCAGAATAGCACAAGTGTGCTGTTCTTAGCCTGAATGAACACTTGCTGCTAGAATTTGAATCTAAACGTGATTCAACTCCGTTTAGGAACTTTAATTAAACCCTAGTGTGCCATGCAAGAAAAACACTCTGTTTTAGAGAAAACAGCATTCTTTCACTCTACTGTGTTTCCTATAGGGCCCGTAAGTGAGCTAGCTCAGAACAAAAGAACTGTGCTTCCTACACAAACGGGGCATATCTAGTTCAACTCAGTATTGGAAACTGAGTAAAACAGGAGCTTCTCTTCAGTCCAATACACTGTTGTGGCTGGGAACAGACGCGAATGCTATTTGCACTGTTTATGGCCAAAATAGCACAAGTGTGCTGTTCTTAGCCTGAAGGAACACTTGCTGCTAGAACTTGAATCTCAACGTGATTCAACTCCATTTAGGAAGTTTAATTGAACCCTAGTGTGACATGCAAGAAAAACACTCTGTTTTAGAGAAAACAGCATTCTTTCACTCTATTGTGTTTCCTATAGGGCCCTACAGTGAGCTAGCTCAGAACAAAAGAACTGTGCTTCCTACACAAACGGGGCATATCTAGTTCAACTCAGTATTGGAAACTGAGTGAAACAGGAGCTTCTCTTCAGTCCAATACACTGTACTGGCTGGGAACAGACGCGAATGCTATTTGCACTGTATATGGCCAGAATAGCACAAGTGTGCTGTTCTTAGCCTGAATGAACACTTGCTGCTAGAACCTGAATCTAAACGTGATTCAATTCCGTTTAGGAACTTTAATTAAACCCTAGTGTGCCATGCAAGAAAAACAATCTGTTTTAGAGAAAACAGCATTCTTTCACTCTACTGTGTTTCCTATAGAGCCCGTAAGTGAGCTAGCTCAGAACAAAAGAACTGTGCTTCCTACACAAACGGGGCATATCTAGTTCAACTCAGTATTGGAAAATGAGTAAAACAGGAGCTTCTCTTCAGTCCAATACACTGTTCTGGCTGGGAACAGACGCGAATGCTATTTCACTGTTTATGGCCAAAATAGCACAAGTGTGCTGTTCTTAGCCTGAATGAACACTTGCTGCTAGAAATTGAATCTAAACGTGATTCAATTCCGTTTAGGAAGTTTAATTGAACCCTAGTGTGCCATGCAAGAAAAACACTCTGTTTTAGAGAAAACAGCATTCTTTCACTCTACTGTGTTTCCTATAGGGCCCGTAAGTGAGCTAGCTCAGAACAAAAAACTGTGCTTCCTACACAAACGGGGCATATCTAGTTCAACTCAGTATTGGAAACTGAGTAAAACAGGAGCTTCTCTTCAGTCCAATACACTGTTGTGGCTGGGAACAGACGCGAATGCTATTTGCACTGTATATGGCCAGAAAAGCACAAGTGTGCTGTTCTTAGCCTGAATGAATACTTGATGCCAGAACGTGAATCTCAACGTGATTCAACTCCGTTTTAGAAGTTTAATTGAACCCTAGTGTGCCATGCAAGAAAAACACTCTGTTTTAGAGAAAACAGCATTCTTGCACTCTACTGTTTTTCCTATAGGGCCCGTACAGTGAGCTAGCTCAGAACAAAAGAACTGTGCTTCCTACACAAACGGGGCATATCTAGTTCAACTTAGTATTGCAAACTGAGTAAAACAGGAGCTTCTCTTCAGTCCAATACACTGTACTGGCTTGGAACAGATGCGAATGCTATTTGCAATATATATGTCCAGAATAGCACAAGTGTGCTGTTCTTAGCCTGAATGAACACTTGCGGCTAGAACTTGAATCTCAACGTGATTCAACTCCGTTTAGGAAGTTTAATTGAACCCTAGTGTGCCATGGAAGAAAAACACTCTGTTTTAGAGAAAACAGCTTTCTTTCACTCTAGTGTTTTTCCTATAGGGCCCGTAAGTGAGCTAGCTCAGAACAAAAGAACTGTGCTTCCTACACAAACGGGGCATATCTAGTTCAACTCAGTATTGGAAACTGAGTAAAACAGGAGCTTCTCTTCAGTCCAATACACTGTACTGTCTGGGAACAGATGAGAATGCTATTTGCACTGTATATGGCCAGAAATGCACAAGTGTGCTGTTCTTAGCCTGAATGAACACTTGCTGCTAGAACTTGAATCTAAACGTGATTCAACTCCGTTTATGAACTTTAATTAAACTCTAGTGTGCCATGCAAGAAAAACACTCTGTTTTAGAGAAAACAGCATTCTTTCACTCTACTGTGTTTCCTATAGGGCCCGTAAGTGAGCTAGCTCAGAACAAAAAAACTGTGCTTCCTACACAAACGGAGCATATCTAGTTCAACTCAGTATTGGAAACTGAGTAAAACAGGAGCTTCTCTTCATTCCAATACACTGTACTGGCTGGGAACAGACGCGAATGCTATTTCACTGTTTATGGCCAAAATAGCACAAGTGTGCTGTTCTTAGCCTGAATGAACACTTGCTGCTAGAACATGAATCTCAACGTGATTGCACTCCGTTTAGGAAGTTTAATTGAACCCTAGTGTGCCATGCAAGAAAAACACTCTCTTTTAGAGAAAACAGCATTCTTGCACTCTACTGTGTTTCCTATAGGGCCCGTACAGTGAGCTAGCTCAGAACAAAAGAACTGTGCTTCCTACAAAAACGGGGCATATCTAGTTCAACTTAGTATTGCAAACTGAGTAAAACAGGAGCTTCTCTTCAGTCCAATACACTGTACTGGCTTGGAACAGATGCGAATGCTATTTGCAATATATATGGCCAGAATAGCACAAGTGTGCTGTTCTTAGCCTGAATGAACACTTGCTGCTAGAACTTGAATCTCAACGTGATTCAACTCCGTTTAGGAAGTTTAATTGAACCCTAGTGTGCCATGCAAGAAAAACACTCTGTTTTAGAGAAAACAGCTTTCTTTCACTCTATTGTGTTTCCTATAGGGCCCGTAAGTGAGCTAGCTCAGAACAAAAGAACTGTGCTTCCTACACAAACGGGGCATATCTAGTTCAACTCAGTATTGGAAACTGAGTAAAACAGGAGCTTCTCTTCAGTCCAATACACTGTACTGTCTGGGAACAGACGAGAATGCTATTTGCACTGTATATGGCCAGAAAAGCACAAGTGTGCTGTTCTTAGCCTGAATGAACACTTGCTGCTAGAACTTGAATCTAAACGTGATTCAACTCCGTTTAGGAACTTTAATTAAACTCTAGTGTGCCATGCAAGAAAAACACTCTGTTTTAGAGAAAACAGCATTCTTTCACTCTACTGTGTTTCCTATAGGGCCCGTAAGTGAGCTAGCTCAGAACAAAAAAACTGTGCTTCCTACACAAACGGAGCATATCTAGTTCAACTCAGTATTGGAAACTGAGTAAAACAGGAGCTTCTCTTCATTCCAATACACTGTACTGGCTGGGAACAGACGCGAATGCTATTTCACTGTTTATGGCCAAAATAGCACAAGTGTGCTGTTCTTAGCCTGAATGAACACTTGCTGCTAGAACATGAATCTCAACGTGATTGCACTCCGTTTAGGAAGTTTAATTGAACCCTAGTGTGCCATGCAAGAAAAACACTCTCTTTTAGAGAAAACAGCATTCTTGCACTCTACTGTGTTTCCTATAGTGCCCGTACAGTGAGCTAGCTCAGAACAAAAGAACTGTGCTTCCTACACAAACGGGGCATATCTAGTTCAACTCAGTATTGCAAACTGAGTAAAACAGGAGCTTCTCTTCAGTCCAATACACTGTACTGGCTGGGAACAGATGCGAATGCTATTTGCAATGTATATGGCCAGAATAGCACAAGTGTGCTGTTCTTAGCCTGAATGAACACTTGCTACTAGAACTTGAATCTAAACGTGATTCAACTCCGTTTAGGAACTTTAATTAAACCCTAGTGGGCCATGCAAGAAAAACACTCTGTTTTAGAGAAAACATTATTCTTTCACTCTACTGTGTTTCTATAGGGCCCGTAAGTGAGCTAGCTCAGAACAAAAGAATTGTGCTTCCTACACAAACGGGGCATATCTAGTTCAACTCAGTATTGGATACTGAGTAAAACAGGAGCTTCTCTTCAGTCCAATACACTGTATTGGCTGGGAACAGACGCGAATGCTATTTGCACTGTATATGGCCTGAATAGCACAAGTGTGCTGTTCCTAGCCTGAATGAACACTTGCTGCTAGAACTTGAATCTCAACGTGATTGCACTCTGTTTAGGAAGTTTAATTAAACCCTAGTGTGCCATGCAATAAAAACACTCTGTTTTAGAGAAAACAGCATTCATTCACTCTACTGTGTTTCCTATAGGGCCCGTAAGTGAGCTAGCTCAGAACAAATGAACTGTGCTTCCTACACAAACGGGGCATATCTAGTTCAACTCAGTATTGGAAAATGAGTAAAACAGGAGCTTCTCTTCAGTCCAATACACTGTATTGGCTGGGAACAGACGCGAATGCTATTTGCACTGTTTATGGCCAAAATAGCACAAGTGTGCTGTTCTTAGCCTGAATGAACACTTGCTGCTAGAACTTGAATCTCAACGTGATTCAACTCCGTTTAGGAAGTTTAATTGAACCCTAGTGTGCCATGCAAGAAAAACACTCTCTTTTAGAGAAAACAGCATTCTTGCACTCTACTGTGTTTCCTATAGGGCCTGTAAGTGAGCTAGCTCAGAACAAAAGAACTGTGCTTCCTACACAAACGGGGCATATCTAGTTCAACTCAGTATTGGAAACTGAGTAAAACAGGAGCTTCTCTTCAGTCCAATACACTGTACTGGCTGGGAACAGACGCGAATGCTATTTGCACTGTATATGGCCAGAATAGCACAAGTGTGCTGTTCTTAGCCTGAATGAACACTTGCTGCTAGAACTTGAATCTCAACGTGATTCAACTCCGTTTAGGAAGTTTAATTGAACTCTAGTGTGCCATGAAAGAAAAACACTCTCTTTTAGAGAAAACAGCATTCTTTCACCTCTACTGTGTTTCCTATAGGGCCCGTAAGTGAGCTAGCTCAGAACAAAAGAACTGTGCTTCCTACACAAACGGGGCATATCTAGTTCAACTCAGTATTGGAAACTGAGTAAAACAGGAACTTCTCTTCAGTCCAATACACTGTACTGGCTGGGAACAGACGCAAATGCTATTTGCACTGTATATGGCCAGAAAAGCACAAGTGTGCTGTTCTTAGCCTGAATGAACACTTGCTACTAGAACTTGAATCTAAACGTGATTCAACTCCGTTTAGGAACTTTAATTAAACCCTAGTGGGCCATGCAAGGAAAACACTCTGTTTTAGAGAAAACATTATTCTTTCACTCTAATGTGTTTCTATAGGGCCCGTAAGTGAGCTAGCTCAGAACAAAAGAACTGTGCTTCCTACACAAACGGGGCATATCTAGTTCAACTCAGTATTGGAAGCTGATTAAAACAGGAGCTTCTCTTCAGTCCAATACACTGTTGTGGCTGGGAACAGACGCGAATGCTATTTGCACTGTATATGGCCAGAAAAGCACAAGTGTGCTGTTCTTAGCCTGAATGAACACTTGCTACTAGAACTTGAATCTAAACGTGATTCAATCCCGTTTAGGAACTTTAATTAAACCCTAGTGTGCCATGCAAGAAAAACACTCTGTTTTAGAGAAAACAGCATTCTTTCACTCTACTGTGTTTCCTATAGGGCCCGTAAGTGAGCTAGTTCAGAACAAAAGAACTGTGCTTCCTACACAAACGGGGCATATTTAGTTCAACTCAGTATTGGAAACTGAGTAAAACAGGAGCTTCTCTTCAGTCCAATACACTGTTGTGGCTGGGAACAGACGCGAATGCTATTTGCACTGTATATGGCCAGAAAAGCACAAGTGTGCTGTTCTTAGCCTGAATGAATACTTGATGCCTGAACGTGAATCTCAACGTGATTTAACTCCGTTTAAGAAGTTTAATTGAACCCTAGTGTGCCATGCAAGAAAAACACTCTGTTTTAGAGAAAACAGCATTCTTGCACTCTACTGTGTTTCCTATAGGGCCCGTACAGTGAGCTAGCTCAGAACAAAAGAACTGTGCTTCCTACACAAACGGGGCATATCTAGTTCAACTCAGTATTGGAAACTGAGTAAAACAGGAGCTTTTCTTCAGTCCAATACACTGTACTGCTTGGGAACAGACGCGAATGCTATTTGCACTGTTTATGGCCAGAATAGCACAAGTGTGCTGTTCTTAGCCTGAATGAACACTTGCTGCTAGAACTTGAATCTCAACGTGATTCAACTCCGTTTAGGAAATTTAATTGAACTCTAGTGTGCCACGAAAGAAAAACACTCTCTTTTAGAGAAAACAGCATTCTTTCACCTCTACTGTGTTTCCTATAGTGCCCGTAAGTGAGCTAGCTCAGAACAAAAGAACTGTGCTTTCTACACAAACGGGGCATATCTAGTTCAACTCAGTATTGGTAACTGAGTAAAACAGGAGCTTTTCTTCAGTCCAATACACTGTACTGCTTGGGAACAGACGCGAATGCTATTTGCACTGTATATGGCCAGAATAGCACAAGTGTGCTGTTCTTAGCCTGAATGAACACTTGCTGCTAGAACTTGAATCTCAACGTGATTGCACTCCGTTTAGGAAGTTTAATTGAACCCTAGTGTGCCAGGCAAGAAAAACACTCTGTTTTAGAGAAAACAGCATTCTTTCACTCTACTGTGTTTCCTATAGGGCCCGGAAGTGAGCTAGCTCAGAACAAAAGAACTGTGCTTCCTACACAAACGGGGCATATCTAGTTCAACTCAGTATTGGAAACTGAGTAAAACAGGAGCTTCTCTTCAGTCCAATACACTGTACTGGCTGGGAACAGTCGCGAATGCTATTTGCACTGTATATGGCCAGAAAAGCACAAGTGTGCTGTTCTTAGCCTGAATGAACACTTGCTGCTAGAACTTGAATCTCAACGTGATTCAACTCCATTTAGGAAGTTTAATTGAACCCTAGTGTGACATGCAAGAAAAACACTCTGTTTTAGAGAAAACAGCATTCTTGCACTCTACTGTGTTTCCTATAGGGCCCTACAGGGAGCTAGCTCAGAACAAAAGAACTGTGCTTCCTACACAAACGGGGCATATCTAGTTCAACTCAGTATTGCAAACTGAGTAAAACAGGAGCTTCTCTTCAGTCCAATACAATGTACTGGCTGGGAACAGATGCGAATGCTATTTGCAATGTATATGGCCAGAATAGCACAAGTGTGCTGTTCTTAGCCTGAATGAACACTTGCTGCTAGAACTTGAATCTCAATGTGATTCAACTCCGTTTAGGAAGTTTAATTGAACTCTAGTGTGCCATGAAAGAAAAACACTCTCTTTTAGAGAAAACAGCATTCTTTCACCTCTACTGTGTTTCCTAAGGGCCCGTAAGTGAGCTAGCTCAGAACAAAAGAATTGTGCTTCCTTACACAAACGGGGCATATCTAGTTCAACTCAGTATTGGAAACTGAGTAAAACAGGAGCTTCTCTTCAGTCCAATACACTGTACTGGCTGGGAACAGACGCAAATGCTATTTGTACTGTATATGGCCAGAAAAGCACAAGTGTGCTGTTCTTAACCTGAATGAACACTTGCTGCTAGAACTTGAATCTCAACGTGATTCAACTCCGTTTAGGAAGTTTAAGTGAACCCTAGTGTGCCATGCAAGAAAACACTCTGTTTTAGAGAAAATATTATTCTTTCACTCTAATGTGTTTCTATAGGGCCCGTAAGTGAGCTAGCTCAGAACAAAAGAACTGTGCTTCCTACACAAACGGGGCATATCTAGTTCAACTCAGTATTGGAAACTGAGTAAAACAGGAGCTTCTCTTCAGTCCAATACACTGTTGTGGCTGGGAACAGACGCGAATGCTATTTGCACTGTATATGGCCAGAAAAGCACAAGTTTGGTATTCTTAGCCTGAATGAATACTTGATGCCAGAACGTAAATCTCAACGTGATTTAACTCCGTTTAAGAAGTTTAATTGAACCCTAGTGTGCCATGCAAGAAAAACACTCTGTTTTAGAGAAAACAGCATTCTTGCACTCTACTGTGTTTCCTATAGGGCCCGTACAGTGAGCTAGCTCAGAACAAAAGAACTGTGCTTCCTACACAAACGGGGCACATCTAGTTCAACTCAGTATTGGAAACTGAGTAAAACAGGAGCTTCTCTTCAGTCCAATATACTGTACAGGCTGGGAACAGACGCGAATGCTATTTGCACTGAATATGGCCAGAATAGCACAAGTGTGCTGTTCTTAGCCTGAATGAACACTTGCTGCTAGAATTTGAATCTAAACGTGATTCAACTCCGTTTAGGAACTTTAATTAAACCCTAGTGTGCCATGCAAGAAAAACACTCTGTTTTAGAGAAAACATTATTCTTTCACTCTACTGTGTTTCTACAGGGCCCGTAAGTGAGCTAGCTCAGAACAAAAGAATTGTGCTTCCTACACAAACGGGGCATATCTAGTTCAACTCAGTATTGGAAACTGAGTGAAACAGGAGCTTCTCTTCAGTCCAATACACTGTACTGGCTGGGAACAGACGCGAATGCTATTTGCACTGTATATGGCCAGAATAGCACAAGTGTGCTGTTCTTAGCCTGAATGAACACTTGCTGCTAGAACTTGAATCTAAACGTGATTCAATTCCGTTTAGGAACTTTAATTAAACCCTAGTGTGCCATGCAAGAAAAACAATCTGTTTTAGAGAAAACAGCATTCTTTCACTCTACTGTGTTTCCTATAGAGCCCGTAAGTGAGCTAGCTCAGAACAAAAGAACTGTGCTTCCTACACAAACGGGGCATATCTAGTTCAACTCAGTATTGGAAAATGAGTAAAACAGGAGCTTCTCTTCAGTCCAATACACTGTTCTGGCTGGGAACAGACGCGAATGCTATTTCACTGTTTATGGCCAAAATAGCACAAGTGTGCTGTTCTTAGCCTGAATGAACACTTGCTGCTAGAAATTGAATCTAAACGTGATTCAATTCCGTTTAGGAAGTTTAATTGAACCCTAGTGTGCCATGCAAGAAAAACACTCTGTTTTAGAGAAAACAGCATTCTTTCACTCTACTGTGTTTCCTATAGGGCCCGTAAGTGAGCTAGCTCAGAACAAAAAACTGTGCTTCCTACACAAACGGGGCATATCTAGTTCAACTCAGTATTGGAAACTGAGTAAAACAGGAGCTTCTCTTCAGTCCAATACACTGTTGTGGCTGGGAACAGACGCGAATGCTATTTGCACTGTATATGGCCAGAAAAGCACAAGTGTGCTGTTCTTAGCCTGAATGAATACTTGATGCCAGAACGTGAATCTCAACGTGATTCAACTCCGTTTTAGAAGTTTAATTGAACCCTAGTGTGCCATGCAAGAAAAACACTCTGTTTTAGAGAAAACAGCATTCTTGCACTCTACTGTTTTTCCTATAGGGCCCGTACAGTGAGCTAGCTCAGAACAAAAGAACTGTGCTTCCTACACAAACGGGGCATATCTAGTTCAACTTAGTATTGCAAACTGAGTAAAACAGGAGCTTCTCTTCAGTCCAATACACTGTACTGGCTTGGAACAGATGCGAATGCTATTTGCAATATATATGTCCAGAATAGCACAAGTGTGCTGTTCTTAGCCTGAATGAACACTTGCGGCTAGAACTTGAATCTCAACGTGATTCAACTCCGTTTAGGAAGTTTAATTGAACCCTAGTGTGCCATGGAAGAAAAACACTCTGTTTTAGAGAAAACAGCTTTCTTTCACTCTAGTGTTTTTCCTATAGGGCCCGTAAGTGAGCTAGCTCAGAACAAAAGAACTGTGCTTCCTACACAAACGGGGCATATCTAGTTCAACTCAGTATTGGAAACTGAGTAAAACAGGAGCTTCTCTTCAGTCCAATACACTGTACTGTCTGGGAACAGATGAGAATGCTATTTGCACTGTATATGGCCAGAAATGCACAAGTGTGCTGTTCTTAGCCTGAATGAACACTTGCTGCTAGAACTTGAATCTAAACGTGATTCAACTCCGTTTATGAACTTTAATTAAACTCTAGTGTGCCATGCAAGAAAAACACTCTGTTTTAGAGAAAACAGCATTCTTTCACTCTACTGTGTTTCCTATAGGGCCCGTAAGTGAGCTAGCTCAGAACAAAAAAACTGTGCTTCCTACACAAACGGAGCATATCTAGTTCAACTCAGTATTGGAAACTGAGTAAAACAGGAGCTTCTCTTCATTCCAATACACTGTACTGGCTGGGAACAGACGCGAATGCTATTTCACTGTTTATGGCCAAAATAGCACAAGTGTGCTGTTCTTAGCCTGAATGAACACTTGCTGCTAGAACATGAATCTCAACGTGATTGCACTCCGTTTAGGAAGTTTAATTGAACCCTAGTGTGCCATGCAAGAAAAACACTCTCTTTTAGAGAAAACAGCATTCTTGCACTCTACTGTGTTTCCTATAGGGCCCGTACAGTGAGCTAGCTCAGAACAAAAGAACTGTGCTTCCTACAAAAACGGGGCATATCTAGTTCAACTTAGTATTGCAAACTGAGTAAAACAGGAGCTTCTCTTCAGTCCAATACACTGTACTGGCTTGGAACAGATGCGAATGCTATTTGCAATATATATGGCCAGAATAGCACAAGTGTGCTGTTCTTAGCCTGAATGAACACTTGCTGCTAGAACTTGAATCTCAACGTGATTCAACTCCGTTTAGGAAGTTTAATTGAACCCTAGTGTGCCATGCAAGAAAAACACTCTGTTTTAGAGAAAACAGCTTTCTTTCACTCTATTGTGTTTCCTATAGGGCCCGTAAGTGAGCTAGCTCAGAACAAAAGAACTGTGCTTCCTACACAAACGGGGCATATCTAGTTCAACTCAGTATTGGAAACTGAGTAAAACAGGAGCTTCTCTTCAGTCCAATACACTGTACTGTCTGGGAACAGACGAGAATGCTATTTGCACTGTATATGGCCAGAAAAGCACAAGTGTGCTGTTCTTAGCCTGAATGAACACTTGCTGCTAGAACTTGAATCTAAACGTGATTCAACTCCGTTTAGGAACTTTAATTAAACTCTAGTGTGCCATGCAAGAAAAACACTCTGTTTTAGAGAAAACAGCATTCTTTCACTCTACTGTGTTTCCTATAGGGCCCGTAAGTGAGCTAGCTCAGAACAAAAAAACTGTGCTTCCTACACAAACGGAGCATATCTAGTTCAACTCAGTATTGGAAACTGAGTAAAACAGGAGCTTCTCTTCATTCCAATACACTGTACTGGCTGGGAACAGACGCGAATGCTATTTCACTGTTTATGGCCAAAATAGCACAAGTGTGCTGTTCTTAGCCTGAATGAACACTTGCTGCTAGAACATGAATCTCAACGTGATTGCACTCCGTTTAGGAAGTTTAATTGAACCCTAGTGTGCCATGCAAGAAAAACACTCTCTTTTAGAGAAAACAGCATTCTTGCACTCTACTGTGTTTCCTATAGTGCCCGTACAGTGAGCTAGCTCAGAACAAAAGAACTGTGCTTCCTACACAAACGGGGCATATCTAGTTCAACTCAGTATTGCAAACTGAGTAAAACAGGAGCTTCTCTTCAGTCCAATACACTGTACTGGCTGGGAACAGATGCGAATGCTATTTGCAATGTATATGGCCAGAATAGCACAAGTGTGCTGTTCTTAGCCTGAATGAACACTTGCTACTAGAACTTGAATCTAAACGTGATTCAACTCCGTTTAGGAACTTTAATTAAACCCTAGTGGGCCATGCAAGAAAAACACTCTGTTTTAGAGAAAACATTATTCTTTCACTCTACTGTGTTTCTATAGGGCCCGTAAGTGAGCTAGCTCAGAACAAAAGAATTGTGCTTCCTACACAAACGGGGCATATCTAGTTCAACTCAGTATTGGATACTGAGTAAAACAGGAGCTTCTCTTCAGTCCAATACACTGTATTGGCTGGGAACAGACGCGAATGCTATTTGCACTGTATATGGCCTGAATAGCACAAGTGTGCTGTTCCTAGCCTGAATGAACACTTGCTGCTAGAACTTGAATCTCAACGTGATTGCACTCTGTTTAGGAAGTTTAATTAAACCCTAGTGTGCCATGCAATAAAAACACTCTGTTTTAGAGAAAACAGCATTCATTCACTCTACTGTGTTTCCTATAGGGCCCGTAAGTGAGCTAGCTCAGAACAAATGAACTGTGCTTCCTACACAAACGGGGCATATCTAGTTCAACTCAGTATTGGAAAATGAGTAAAACAGGAGCTTCTCTTCAGTCCAATACACTGTATTGGCTGGGAACAGACGCGAATGCTATTTGCACTGTTTATGGCCAAAATAGCACAAGTGTGCTGTTCTTAGCCTGAATGAACACTTGCTGCTAGAACTTGAATCTCAACGTGATTCAACTCCGTTTAGGAAGTTTAATTGAACCCTAGTGTGCCATGCAAGAAAAACACTCTCTTTTAGAGAAAACAGCATTCTTGCACTCTACTGTGTTTCCTATAGGGCCTGTAAGTGAGCTAGCTCAGAACAAAAGAACTGTGCTTCCTACACAAACGGGGCATATCTAGTTCAACTCAGTATTGGAAACTGAGTAAAACAGGAGCTTCTCTTCAGTCCAATACACTGTACTGGCTGGGAACAGACGCGAATGCTATTTGCACTGTATATGGCCAGAATAGCACAAGTGTGCTGTTCTTAGCCTGAATGAACACTTGCTGCTAGAACTTGAATCTCAACGTGATTCAACTCCGTTTAGGAAGTTTAATTGAACTCTAGTGTGCCATGCAAGAAAAACACTCTGTTTTAGAGAAAACAGCATTCTTTCACCTCTACTGTGTTTCCTATAGGGCCCGTAAGTGAGCTAGCTCAGAACAAAAGAACTGTGCTTCCTACACAAACGGGGCATATCTAGTTCAACTCAGTATTGGAAACTGAGTAAAACAGGAACTTCTCTTCAGTCCAATACACTGTACTGGCTGGTAACAGACGCAAATGCTATTTGCACTGTATATGGCCAGAAAAGCACAAGTGTGCTGTTCTTAGCCTGAATGAACACTTGCTACTAGAACTTGAATCTAAACGTGATTCAACTCCGTTTAGGAACTTTAATTAAACCCTAGTGGGCCATGCAAGGAAAACACTCTGTTTTAGAGAAAACATTATTCTTTCACTCTAATGTGTTTCTATAGGGCCCGTAAGTGAGCTAGCTCAGAACAAAAGAACTGTGCTTCCTACACAAACGGGGCATATCTAGTTCAACTCAGTATTGGAAGCTGATTAAAACAGGAGCTTCTCTTCAGTCCAATACACTGTTGTGGCTGGGAACAGACGCGAATGCTATTTGCACTGTATATGGCCAGAAAAGCACAAGTGTGCTGTTCTTAGCCTGAATGAACACTTGCTACTAGAACTTGAATCTAAACGTGATTCAATCCCGTTTAGGAACTTTAATTAAACCCTAGTGTGCCATGCAAGAAAAACACTCTGTTTTAGAGAAAACAGCATTCTTTCACTCTACTGTGTTTCCTATAGGGCCCGTAAGTGAGCTAGTTCAGAACAAAAGAACTGTGCTTCCTACACAAACGGGGCATATTTAGTTCAACTCAGTATTGGAAACTGAGTAAAACAGGAGCTTCTCTTCAGTCCAATACACTGTTGTGGCTGGGAACAGACGCGAATGCTATTTGCACTGTATATGGCCAGAAAAGCACAAGTGTGCTGTTCTTAGCCTGAATGAATACTTGATGCCTGAACGTGAATCTCAACGTGATTTAACTCCGTTTAAGAAGTTTAATTGAACCCTAGTGTGCCATGCAAGAAAAACACTCTGTTTTAGAGAAAACAGCATTCTTGCACTCTACTGTGTTTCCTATAGGGCCCGTACAGTGAGCTAGCTCAGAACAAAAGAACTGTGCTTCCTACACAAACGGGGCATATCTAGTTCAACTCAGTATTGGAAACTGAGTAAAACAGGAGCTTTTCTTCAGTCCAATACACTGTACTGCTTGGGAACAGACGCGAATGCTATTTGCACTGTTTATGGCCAGAATAGCACAAGTGTGCTGTTCTTAGCCTGAATGAACACTTGCTGCTAGAACTTGAATCTCAACGTGATTCAACTCCGTTTAGGAAATTTAATTGAACTCTAGTGTGCCACGAAAGAAAAACACTCTCTTTTAGAGAAAACAGCATTCTTTCACCTCTACTGTGTTTCCTATAGTGCCCGTAAGTGAGCTAGCTCAGAACAAAAGAACTGTGCTTTCTACACAAACGGGGCATATCTAGTTCAACTCAGTATTGGTAACTGAGTAAAACAGGAGCTTTTCTTCAGTCCAATACACTGTACTGCTTGGGAACAGACGCGAATGCTATTTGCACTGTATATGGCCAGAATAGCACAAGTGTGCTGTTCTTAGCCTGAATGAACACTTGCTGCTAGAACTTGAATCTCAACGTGATTGCACTCCGTTTAGGAAGTTTAATTGAACCCTAGTGTGCCAGGCAAGAAAAACACTCTGTTTTAGAGAAAACAGCATTCTTTCACTCTACTGTGTTTCCTATAGGGCCCGGAAGTGAGCTAGCTCAGAACAAAAGAACTGTGCTTCCTACACAAACGGGGCATATCTAGTTCAACTCAGTATTGGAAACTGAGTAAAACAGGAGCTTCTCTTCAGTCCAATACACTGTACTGGCTGGGAACAGTCGCGAATGCTATTTGCACTGTATATGGCCAGAAAAGCACAAGTGTGCTGTTCTTAGCCTGAATGAACACTTGCTGCTAGAACTTGAATCTCAACGTGATTCAACTCCATTTAGGAAGTTTAATTGAACCCTAGTGTGACATGCAAGAAAAACACTCTGTTTTAGAGAAAACAGCATTCTTGCACTCTACTGTGTTTCCTATAGGGCCCTACAGGGAGCTAGCTCAGAACAAAAGAACTGTGCTTCCTACACAAACGGGGCATATCTAGTTCAACTCAGTATTGCAAACTGAGTAAAACAGGAGCTTCTCTTCAGTCCAATACAATGTACTGGCTGGGAACAGATGCGAATGCTATTTGCAATGTATATGGCCAGAATAGCACAAGTGTGCTGTTCTTAGCCTGAATGAACACTTGCTGCTAGAACTTGAATCTCAATGTGATTCAACTCCGTTTAGGAAGTTTAATTGAACTCTAGTGTGCCATGAAAGAAAAACACTCTCTTTTAGAGAAAACAGCATTCTTTCACCTCTACTGTGTTTCCTAAGGGCCCGTAAGTGAGCTAGCTCAGAACAAAAGAATTGTGCTTCCTTACACAAACGGGGCATATCTAGTTCAACTCAGTATTGGAAACTGAGTAAAACAGGAGCTTCTCTTCAGTCCAATACACTGTACTGGCTGGGAACAGACGCAAATGCTATTTGTACTGTATATGGCCAGAAAAGCACAAGTGTGCTGTTCTTAACCTGAATGAACACTTGCTGCTAGAACTTGAATCTCAACGTGATTCAACTCCGTTTAGGAAGTTTAAGTGAACCCTAGTGTGCCATGCAAGAAAACACTCTGTTTTAGAGAAAATATTATTCTTTCACTCTAATGTGTTTCTATAGGGCCCGTAAGTGAGCTAGCTCAGAACAAAAGAACTGTGCTTCCTACACAAACGGGGCATATCTAGTTCAACTCAGTATTGGAAACTGAGTAAAACAGGAGCTTCTCTTCAGTCCAATACACTGTTGTGGCTGGGAACAGACGCGAATGCTATTTGCACTGTATATGGCCAGAAAAGCACAAGTTTGGTATTCTTAGCCTGAATGAATACTTGATGCCAGAACGTAAATCTCAACGTGATTTAACTCCGTTTAAGAAGTTTAATTGAACCCTAGTGTGCCATGCAAGAAAAACACTCTGTTTTAGAGAAAACAGCATTCTTGCACTCTACTGTGTTTCCTATAGGGCCCGTACAGTGAGCTAGCTCAGAACAAAAGAACTGTGCTTCCTACACAAACGGGGCACATCTAGTTCAACTCAGTATTGGAAACTGAGTAAAACAGGAGCTTCTCTTCAGTCCAATATACTGTACAGGCTGGGAACAGACGCGAATGCTATTTGCACTGAATATGGCCAGAATAGCACAAGTGTGCTGTTCTTAGCCTGAATGAACACTTGCTGCTAGAATTTGAATCTAAACGTGATTCAACTCCGTTTAGGAACTTTAATTAAACCCTAGTGTGCCATGCAAGAAAAACACTCTGTTTTAGAGAAAACATTATTCTTTCACTCTACTGTGTTTCTACAGGGCCCGTAAGTGAGCTAGCTCAGAACAAAAGAATTGTGCTTCCTACACAAACGGGGCATATCTAGTTCAACTCAGTATTGGATACTGAGTAAAACAGGAGCTTCTCTTCAGTCCAATACACTGTATTGGCTGGGAACAGACGCGAATGCTATTTGCACTATATGGCCAGAGTAGCACAAGTGTGCTGTTCTTAGCCTGAATGAACACTTGCTGCTAGAACTTGAATCTCAACGTGATTGCACTCCGTTTAGGAAGTTTAATTAAACCTTAGTGTGCCATGCAATAAAAACACTCTGTTTTAGAGAAAACAGCATTCATTCACTCTACTGTGTTTCCTATAGGGCCCGTAAGTGAGCTAGCTCAGAACAAAAGAACTGTGCTTCCTACACAAACGGGGCATATCTAGTTCAACTCAGTATTGGAAAATGAGTAAAACAGGAGCTTCTCTTCAGTCCAATACACTGTATTGGCTGGGAACAGACGCGAATGCTATTTGCACTGTATATGGCCAGAATAGCACAAGTGTGCTGTTCTTAGCCTGAATGAACACTTGCTGCTAGAACTTGAATCTCAACGTGATTGCACTCCATTTAGGAACTTTAATTGAACCCTAGTGTGCCACGCAAGAAAAACACTCTGTTTTAGAGAAAACAGCATTCTTGCACTCTACTGTGTTTCCTATAGGGCCCTACAGTGAGCTAGCTCAGAACAAAAGAACTGTGCTTCCTACACAAACGGGGCATATCTAGTTCAACTCAGTATTGGAAACTGAGTAAAACAGGATCTTCTCTTCAGTCCAATACACTGTTGTGGCTGGGAACAGACGCGAATGCTATTTGCACTGTTTATGGCCAAAATAGCACAAGTGTGCTGTTCTTAGCATGAATGAACACTTGCTGATAGAACTTGAATCTCAACGTGATTCAACTCCGTTTAGGAAGTTTAATTGAACCCTAGTGTGCCATGCAAGAAAAACACTCTGTTTTAGAGAAAACAGCATTCTTTCACTCTACTGTGTTTCCTATAGGGCCCGTACAGTGAGCTAGTTCAGAACAAAAGAACTGTGCTTCCTACACAAACGGGGCATATCTAGTTCAACTCAGTATTGCAAACTGAGTAAAACAGGAGCTTCTCTTCAGTCCAATACACTGTACTGGCTGGGAACAGATGCGAATGCTATTTGCAATGTATATGGCCAGAATAGCACAAGTGTGCTGTTCTTAGCCTGAATGAACACTTGCTACTAGAACTTGAATCTAAACGTGATTCAACTCCGTTTAGGAACTTTAATTAAACCCTAGTGGGCCATGCAAGAAGAACACTCTGTTTTAGAGAAAACATTATTCCTTCACTCTACTGTGTTTCTATAGGGCCCGTAAGTGAGCTAGCTCAGAACAAAAGAACTGTGCTTCCTACACAAACGGGGCATATCTAGTTCAACTCAGTATTGGAAACTGAGTAAAACAGGAGCTTCTCTTCAGTCCAATACACTGTTGTGGCTGGGAACAGACACGAATGCTATTTGCACTGTATATGGCCAGAAAAGCACAAGTGTGCTGTTCTTAGCCTGAATGAATACTTGATGCCAGAACGTGAATCTCAACGTGATTCAACTCCGTTTAAGAAGTTTAATTGAACCCTAGCGTGCCATGCAAGAAAAACACTCTGTTTTAGAGAAAACAGCATTCTTGCACTCTACTGTGTTTCCTATAGGGCACGTACAGTGAGCTAGCTCAGAACAAAAGAACTGTGCTTCCTAAACAAACGGGGCATATCTAGTTCAACTCAGTATTGGAAACTGAGTAAAACAGGAGCTTCTCTTCAGTCCAATACACTGTACAGGCTGGGAACAGACGCGAATGCTATTTGCACTGTATATGGCCAGAATAGCACAAGTGTGCTGTTCTTAGCCTGAATGAACACTTGCTGCTAGAAATTGAATCTAAACGTGATTCAACTCCGTTTAGGAACTTTAATTAAACCCTAGTGTGCCATGCAAGAAAAACACTCTGTTTTAGAGAAAACAGCTTTCTTTCACTCTATTGTGTTTCCTATAGGGCCCGTAAGTGAGCTAGCTCAGAACAAAAGAACTGTGCTTCCTACACAAACGGGGCATATCTAGTTCAACTCAGTATTGGAAACTGAGTAAAACAGGAGCTTCTCTTCAGTCCAATACACTGTATTGGCTGGGAACAGACGCGAATGCTATTTGCACTGTTTATGGCCAAAATAGCACAAGTGTGCTGTTCTTAGCCTGAATGAACACTTGCTGCTAGAACTTGAATCTCAACGTGATTCAACTCCGTTTAGGAAGTTTAATTGAACCCTAGTGTGCCATGCAAGAAAAACACTCTCTTTTAGAGAAAACAGCATTCTTGCACTCTACTGTGTTTCCTATAGGGCCCGTACAGTGAGCTAGCTCAGAACAAAAGAACTGTGCTTTCTACACAAACGGGGCATATCTAGTTCAACTCAGTATTGGAAACTGAGTAAAACAGGAGCTCTTCTTCAGTCCAATACACTGTACTACTTGGGAACAGACGCGAATGCTATTTGCACTGTATATGGCCAGAATAGCACAAGTGTGCTGTTCTTAGCCTGAATGAACACTTGCTGCCAGTACGTGAATCTCAACGTGATTCAACTCCGTTTAAGTATTTTAATTGAACCCTAGTGTCCCATGCAAGAAAAACACTCTGTTTTAGAGAAAACAGCATTCTTGCACTCTACTGTGTTTCCTATAGGGCCTGTACAGTGATCTAGCTCAGAACAAAAGAATTGTGCTTCCTTACACAAACGGGGCCTATCTAGTTCAACTCAGTATTGGATACTCAGTAAAACAGGAGCTTCTCTTCAGTCCAATACACTATATTGGCTGGGAACAGACGCGAATGCTATTTGCACTGTATATGGCCAGAATAGAACAAGTGTGCTGTTCTTAGCCTGAATGAACACTTGCTGCTAGAACTTGAATCTCAACGTGATTGCACTCCGTTTAGGAAGTTTAATTGAACCCTAGGGTGCCATGCAAGAAAAACACTCTGTTTTAGAGAAAACAGCATTCTTTCACTCTACTGTGTTTCCTATAGGGCCCGTACAGTGATCTAGCTCAGAACAAAAGAACTGTGCCTTCTACACAAACGGGGCATATCTAGTTCAACTCAGTATTGGAAACTGAGTAAAACAGGAGCTTCTCTTCAGTCCAATACACTGTACTGGCTGGGAACAGACGCAAATGCTATTTGTACTGTATATGGCCAGAAAAGCACAAGTGTGCTGTTCTTAACCTGAATGAACACTTGCTGCTAGAATATGAATCTCAACGTGATTCATCTCCGTTTAGGAAGTTTAATTGAACCCTAGTGTGCCATGCAAGAAAACACTCTGTTTTAGAGAAAATATTATTCTTTCACTCTAATGTGTTTCTATAGGGCCCGTAAGTGAGCTAGCTCAGAACAAAAGAACTGTGCTTCCTACACAAACGGGGCATATCTAGTTCAACTCAGTATTGGAAACTGAGTAAAACAGGAGCTTCTCTTCAGTCCAATACACTGTATTGGCTGGGAACAGACGCGAATGCTATTTGCACTGTTTATGGCCAAAATAGCACAAGTGTGCTGTTCTTAGCCTGAATGAACACTTGCTGCTAGAACTTGAATCTCAACGTGATTCAACTCCATTTAGGAAGTTTAATTGAACCCTAGTGTGACATGCAAGAAAAACACTCTGTTTTAGAGAAAACAGTATTCTTTCACTCTATTGTGTTTCCTATAGGGCCCTACAGTGAGCTAGCTCAGAACAAAAGAACTGTGCTTCCTACACAAACGGGGCATATCTAGTTCAACTCAGTATTGGAAGCTGAGTAAAACAGGAGCTTCTCTTCAGTCCAATACACTGTACAGGCTGGGAACAGACGCGAATGCTATTTGCACTGTATATGGCCAGAAAAGCACAAGTGTGCTGTTCTTAGCCTGAATGAACACTTGCTACTAGAACTTGAATCTAAACGTGATTCAATTCCGTTTAGGAACTTTAATTAAACCCTAGTGTGCCATGCAAGAAAAACACTCTGTTTTAGAGAAAATAGCATTCTTTCACTCTACTGTGTTTCCTATAGGGCCCGTAAGTGAGCTAGCTCAGAACAAAAGAACTGTGCTTCCTACACAAACGGGGCATATCTAGTTCAACTCAGTATTGGAAACTGAGTAAAACAGGAGCTTCTCTTCAGTCCAATACACTGTTGTGGCTGGGAACAGACGCGAATGCTATTTGCACTGTATATGGCCAGAAAAGCACAAGTGTGGTGTTCTTAGCCTGAATGAATACTTGATGCCAGAACGTGAATCTCAGCGTGATTTAACTCCGTTTAAGAAGTTTAATTGAACCCTAGTGTGCCATGCAAGAAAAACACTCTGTTTTAGAGAAAACAGCATTCTTGCACTCTACTGTGTTTCCTATAGGGCCCGTACAGTGAGCTAGCTCAGAACAAAAGAACTGTGCTTCCTACACAAACGGGGCATATCTAGTTCAACTCAGTATTGGAAACTGAGTAAAACAGGAGCTTCTCTTCAGTCCAATACACTGTACAGGCTGGGAACAGACGCGAATGCTATTTGCACTGTATATGGCCAGAATAGCACAAGTGTGCTGTTCTTAGCCTGAATGAACACTTGCTGCTAGAATTTGAATCTAAACGTGATTCAACTCCGTTTAGGAACTTTAATTAAACCCTAGTGTGCCATGCAAGAAAAACACTCTGTTTTAGAGAAAACATTATTCTTTCACTCTACTGTGTTTCCTATAGGGCCCGTAAGTGAGCTAGCTCAGAACAAAAGAACTGTGCTTCCTACACAAACGGGGCATATCTAGTTCAACTCAGTATTGGAAAATGAGTAAAACAGGAGCTTCTCTTCAGTCCAATACACTGTATTGGCTGGGAACAGACGCGAATGCTATTTGCACTGTATATGGCCAGAATAGCACAAGTGTGCTGTTCTTAGCCTGAATGAACACTTGCTGCTAGAACTTGAATCTCAACGTGATTCAACTCCGTTTAGGAAGTTTAATTGAACTCTAGTGTGCCATGAAAGAAAAACACTCTCTTTTAGAGAAAACAGCATTCTTTCACCTCTACTGTGTTTCCTATAGGGCCCGTAAGTGAGCTAGCTCAGAACAAAAGAACTGTGCTTCCTACACAAACGGGGCATATCTAGTTCAACTCAGTATTGGAAACTGAGTAAAACAGGAGCTTCTCTTCAGTCCAATACACTGTACTGGCTGGGAACAGACGCAAATGCTATTTGCACTGTATATGGCCAGAAAAGCACAAGTGTGCTGTTCTTACCATGAATGAACACTTGCTACTAGAACTTGAATCTAAACGTGATTCAACTCCGTTTAGGAACTTTAATTAAACCCTAGTGGGCCATGCAAGAAAAACACTCTGTTTTAGAGAAAACATTATTCTTTCACTCTACTGTGTTTTTATAGGGCCCGTAAGTGAGCTAGCTCAGAACAAAAGAATTGTGCTTCCTACACAAACGATGCATATCTAGTTCAACTCAGTATTGGATACTGAGTAAAACAGGAGCTTCTCTTCAGTCCAATACACTGTATTGGCTGGGAATAGACGCGAATGCTATTTGCACTGTATATGGCCAGAATAGCACAAGTGTGCTGTTCTTAGCCTGAATGAACACTTGCTGCTAGAACTTGAATCTCAACGTGATTGCACTCCATTTAGGAACTTTAATTGAACCCTAGTGTGCCACGCAAGAAAAACACTCTGTTTTAGAGAAAACAGCATTCTTGCACTCTACTGTGTTTCCTATAGGGCCCGTACAGTGAGCTAGCTCAGAACAAAAGAATTGTGCTTCCTACACAAACGGGGCATATCTAGTTCAACTCAGTATAGGAAACTGAGTAAAACAGGAGCTTCTCTTCAGTCCAATACACTGTACTGGCTGGGAACAGACGCGAATGCAATTTGCACTGTATATGGCCAGAAAAGCACAAGTGTGCTGTTCTTAGCCTGAATGAACACTTGCTGCTAGAACTTGAATCTCAACGTGATTCAACTCCATTTAGGAAGTTTAATTGAACCCTAGTGTGACATGCAAGAAAAACACTCTGTTTTAGAGAAAACAGCATTCTTGCACTCTACTGTGTTTCCTATAGGGCCCTACAGTGAGCTAGCTCAGAACAAAAGAACTGTGCTTCCTACACAAACGGGGCATATCTAGTTCAACTCAGTATTGGAAACTGAGTAAAACAGGAGCTTCTCTTCAGTCCAATACACTGTTGTGGCTGGGAACAGACGCGAATGCTATTTGCACTGTTTATGGCCAAAATAGCACAAGTGTGCTGTTCTTAGCCTGAATGAACACTTGCTGATAGAACTTGAATCTCAACGTGATTCAACTCCGTTTAGGAAGTTTAATTGAACCCTAGTGTGCCATGCAAGAAAAACACTCTGTTTTAGAGAAAACATCATTCTTTCACTCTACTGTGTTTCCTATAGGGCCCGTACAGTGAGCTATCTCAGAACAAAAGAACTGTGCTTCCTACACAAACGGGGCATATCTAGTTCAACTCAGTATTGCAAACTGAGTAAAACAGGAGCTTCTCTTCAGTCCAATACACTGTACTGGCTGGGAACAGATGCGAATGCTATTTGCGAAGTATATGGCCAGAATAGCACAAGTGTGCTGTTCTTAGCCTGAATGAACACTTTCTGCTAGAACTTGAATCTCAATGTGATTCAACTCCGTTTAGGAAGTTTAATTGAACTCTAGTGTGCCATGAAAGAAAAACACTCTCTTTTAGAGAAAACAGCATTCTTTCACCTCTACTGTGTTTCCTATAGGGCCCGTAAGTGAGCTAGCTCAGAACAAAAGAACTGTGCTTTCTACACAAACGGGGCATATCTAGTTCAAATCAGTATTGGAAACTGAGTAAAACAGGAGCTTCTCTTCAGTCCAATACACTGTACTGGCTGGGAACAGACACAAATGCTATTTGCACTGTATATGGTCAGAAAAGCACAAGTGTGCTGTTCTTAGCCTGAATGAACACTTGCTACTAGAACTTGAATCTAAACGTGATTCAACTCCGTTTAGGAACTTTAATTAAACCCTAGTGGGCCATGCAAGAAAAACACTCTGTTTTAGAGAAAACATTATTCTTTCACTCTACTGTGTTTCTATAGGGCCCGTAAGTGAGCTAGCTCAGAACAAAAGAACTGTGCTTCCTACACAAACGGGGCATATCTAGTTCAACTCATTATTGGAAACTGAGTAAAACAGGAGCTTCTCTTCAGTCCAATACACTGTTGTGGCTGGGAACAGACGCGAATGCTATTTGCACTGTATATGGCCAGAAAAGCAAAAGTGTGCTGTTCTTAGCCTGTATGAATACGTGATGCCAGAACGTGAATCTCAACGTGATTCAACTCCGTTTATGAACTTTAATTAAACCCTAGTGTGCCATGCAAGAAAAACACTCTGTTTTAGAGAAAACAGCATTCTTTCACTCTACTGTGTTTCCTATAGGGCCCGTACAGTGAGCTAGCTCAGAACAAAAGAACTGTGCTTCCTATACAAACGGGCCATAACTAGTTCAACTCAGTATTGGAAACTGAGTAAAACAGGAGCTTCTCTTCAGTCCAATACACTGTATTGGCTGGGAATAGACGCGAATGCTATTTGCACTGTTTATGGCCAAAATAGCACAAGTGTGCTGTTCTTAGCCTGAATGAACACTTGCTGCTAGAACTTGAATCTCAACGTGATTCAACTCCGTTTAGGAAGTTTAATTGAACCCTAGTGTGCCATGCAAGAAAACACTCTGTTTTAGAGAAAATATTATTCTTTCACTCTAATGTGTTTCTATAGGGCCTGTAAGTGAGCTAGCTCAGAACAAAAGAACTGTGCTTCCTACACAAACAGGGCATATCTAGTTCAACTCAGTATTGGAAGCTGAGTAAAACAGGAGCTTCTCTTCAGTCCAATACACTGTTGTGGCTGGGAACAGACGCGAATGCTATATGCACTGTATATGGCCAGAATAGCACAAGTGTGCTGTTCTTATCCTGAATGAACACTTGCTACTAGAACTTGAATCTAAACGTGATTAAATTCCGTTTAGGAACTTTAATTAAACCCTAGTGTGCCATGCAAGAAAAACACTCTGTTTTAGAGAAAACAGCATTCTTTCACTCTACTGTGTTTCCTATAGGGCCCGTAAGTGAGTTAGCTCAGAACAAAAGAACTGTGCTTCCTACACAAACGGGGCATATCTAGTTCAACTCAGTATTGGAAACTGAGTAAAACAGGAGCTTCTCTTCAGTCCAATACACTGTTGTGGCTGGGAACAGACGCGAATGCTATTTGCACTGTATATGGCCAGAAAAGCACAAGTGTGCTGTTCTTAGCCTGAATGAATACTTGATGCCAGAACGTGAATCTCAACGTGATTTAACTCCGTTTAAGAAGTTTAATTGAACCCTAGTGCGCCATGCAAGAAAAACACTCTGTTTTAGAGAAAACAGCATTCTTGAACTCTACTGTGTTTCCTATAGGGCCCATACAGTGAGCTAGCTCAGAACAAAAGAACTGTGCTTCCTACACAAACGGGGCATATCTAGTTCAACTCAGTATTGGAAACTGAGTAAAACAGGAGCTTCTCTTCAGTCCAATACACTGTACTGGCTGGGAACAGACGCGAATGCTATTTGCACTGTATATGGCCAGAATAGCACAAGTGTGCTGTTCTTAGCCTGAATGAACACTTGCTGCTAGAATTTGAATCTAAACGTGATTCAACTCCGTTTAGGAACTTTAATTAAACCCTAGTGTGCCATGCAAGAAAAACACTCTGTTTTAGAGAAAACAGCATTCTTTCACTCTACTGTGTTTCCTATAGGGCCCGTAAGTGAGCTAGCTCAGAACAAAAGAACTGTGCTTCCTACACAAACGGGGCATATCTAGTTCAACTCAGTATAGGAAACTGAGTAAAACAGGAGCTTCTCTTCAGTCCAATACACTGTTGTGGCTGGGAACAGACGCGAATGCTATTTGCACTGTTTATGGCCAAAATAGCACAAGTGTGCTGTTCTTAGCCTGAAGGAACACTTGCTGCTAGAACTTGAATCTCAACGTGATTCAACTCCATTTAGGAAGTTTAATTGAACCCTAGTGTGACATGCAAGAAAAACACTCTGTTTTAGAGAAAACAGCATTCTTTCACTCTATTGTGTTTCCTATAGGGCCCTACAGTGAGCTAGCTCAGAACAAAAGAACTGTGCTTCCTACACAAACGGGGCATATCTAGTTCAACTCAGTATTGGAAACTGAGTGAAACAGGAGCTTCTCTTCAGTCCAATACACTGTACTGGCTGGGAACAGACGCGAATGCTATTTGCACTGTATATGGCCAGAATAGCACAAGTGTGCTGTTCTTAGCCTGAATGAACACTTGCAGCTAGAACTTGAATCTAAACGTGATTCAACTCCGTTTAGGAACTTTAATTAAACCCTAGTGTGCCATGCAAGAAAAACAATCTGTTTTAGAGAAAACAGCATTCTTTCACTCTACTGTGTTTCCTATAGAGCCCGTAAGTGAGCTAGCTCAGAACAAAAGAACTGTGCTTCCTACACAAACGGGGCATATCTAGTTCAACTCAGTATTGGAAAATGAGTAAAACAGGAGCTTCTCTTCAGTCCAATACACTGTTGTGGCTGGGAACAGACGCGAATGCTATTTGCACTGTTTATGGCCAAAATAGCACAAGTGTGCTGTTCTTAGCCTGAATGAACACTTGCTGCTAGAACTTGAATCTCAACGTGATTCAACTCCGTTTAGGAAGTTTAATTGAACCCTAGTGTGCCATGCAAGAAAAACACTCTGTTTTAGAGAAAACAGCATTTTTTCACTCTACTGTGTTTCCTATAGGGCCCGGAAGTGAGCTAGCTCAGAACAAAAGAACTGTGCTTCCTACACAAACGGGCCATATCTAGTTCAACTCAGTATTGGAAACTGAGTAAAACAGGAGCTTCTCTTCAGTCCAATACACTGTTGTGGCTGGGAACAGACGCGAATGCTATTTGCACTGTATATGGCCAGAAAAGCACAAGTGTGCTGTTCTTAGCCTGAATGAATACTTGATGCCAGAACATGAATCTCAACGTGATTCAACTCCGTTTAAGAAGTTTAATTGAACCCTAGTGTGCCATGCAAGAAAAACACTCTGTTTTAGAGAAAACAGCATTCTTTCACTCTACTGTGTTTCCTATAGGGCCCGTAAGTGAGCTAGCTCAGAACAAAAGAACTGTGCTTCCTACACAAGCGGGGCATATCTAGTTCAACTCAGTATTGGAAAATGAGTAAAACAGGAGCTTCTCTTCAGTCCAATACACTGTATTGGCTGGGAACAGACACGAATGCTATTTGCACTGTTTATGGCCAAAATAGCACAAGTGTGCTGTTCTTAGCCTGAATGAACACTTGCTGCTAGAACTTGAATCTCAACGTGATTCAACTCCGTTTAGGAAGTTTAATTGAACCCTAGTGTGCCATGCAAAAAAAACACTCTCTTTTAGAGAAAACAGCATTCTTGCACTCTACTGTGTTTCCTAGAGGGCCCGTACAGAGAGCTAGCTCAGAACAAAAGAACTGTGCTTTCTACACAAACAGGGCATATCTAGTTCAACTCAGTATTGCAAACTGAGTAAAACAGGAGCTTTTCTTCAGTCCAATACACTGTATTGGCTGGGAAACAGACGCGAATGCTATTTGCACTGTATATGGCCAGAATAGCACAAGTGTGCTGTTCTTAGCCTGAATGAACACTTGCTGCTAGAACTTGAATCTCAACGTGATTGCACTCCGTTTAGGAAGTTTAATTGAACCCTAGTGTGCCATGCAAGAAAAACACTCTGTTTTAGAGAAAACAGCATTCTTTCACTCTACTGTGTTTCCTATAGGGCCCGTACAGTGAGCTAGCTCAGAACAAAAGAATTGTGCTTCCTACACAAACGGGGCATATCTAGTTCAACTCAGTATTGGATACTGAGTAAAACAGGAGCTTCTCTTCAGTCCAATACACTGTATTGGCTGAGAACAGACGCGAATGCTATTTGCACTGTATATGGCCAGAATAGCACAAGTGTGCTGTTCTTAGCCTGAATGAACACTTGCTGCTAGAACTTGAATCTCAACGTGTTTGCACTCCGTTTAGGAAGTTTAATTGAACCCTAGTGTGCCATTCAAGAAAAACACTCTGTTTTAGAGAAAACAGCATTCTTTCACTCTACTGTGTTTCCTATAGAGCCCGTTAGTGAGCTAGCTCAGAACAAAAGAACTGTGCTTCCTACACAAACGGGGCATATCTAGTTCAACTCAGTATTGGAAACTGAGTAAAACAGGAGCTTCTCTTCAGTCCAATACACTGTACTGGCTTGGAACAGTCGCGAATGCTATTTGCACTGTATATGGCCAGAAAAGCACAAGTGTGCTGTTCTTAGCCTGAATGAACACTTGCTGCTAGAACTTGAATCTCAACGTGATTCAACTCCGTTTAGGAAGTTTAATTGAACCCTAGTGTGCCATGCATGAAAAACACTCTGTTTTAGGAAAACAGCATTCTTTCACTCTACTGTGTTTCCTATAGGGCCCGTAAGTGAGCTAGCTCAGAACAAAAGAACTGTGCTTCCTACACAAACGGGGCATATCTAGTTCAACTCAGTATTGGAAACTGAGTAAAACAGGAGCTTCTCTTCAGTCCAATACACTGTTGTGGCTGGGAACAGACGCGAATGCTATTTGCACTGTATATGGCCAGAAAAGCACAAGTGTGCTGTTTTTAGCCTGAATGAATACTTGATGCCAGAACGTGAATCTCAACGTGATTCAACTCCGTTTAAGAAGTTTAATTGAACCCTAGTGTGCCATGCAAGAAAAACACTCTCTTTTAGAGAAAACAGCATTCTTTCACTCTACTGTGTTTCCTATAGGGCACGTACAGTGAGCTAGCTCAGAACAAAAGAATTGTGCTTCCTACACAAACGGGGCATATCTAGTTCAACTCAGTATTGGAAACTGAGTAAAACAGGAGCTTCTCTTCAGTCCAATACACTGTACAGGCTGGGAACGGACGCGAATGCTATTTGCACTGTATATGGCCAGAATAGCACAAGTGTGCTGTTCTTAGCCTGAATGAACACTTGCTGCTAGAACTTGAATCTAAACGTGATTCAACTCCGTTTAGGAACTTTAATTAAACCCTAGTGTGCCATGCAAGAAAAACACTCTGTTTTAGAGAAAACAGCATTCTTTCACTCTACTGTGTTTCCTATAGGGCCCGTACACTGAGCTAGCTCAGAACAAAAGAACTGTGCTTCCTACAAAAACGGGGCATATCTAGTTCAACACAGTATTGGAAAATGAGTAAAACAGGAGCTTCTCTTCAGTCCAATACACTGTATTGGCTGGGAACAGACGCGAATGCTATTTGCACTGTTTATGGCCAAAATAGCACAAGTGTGCTGTTCTTAGCCTGAATGAACACTTGCTGCTAGAACTTGAATCTCAACGTGATTCAACTCCGTTTAGGAAGTTTAATTGAACCCTAGTGTGCCATGCAAGAAAAACACTCTGTTTTAGAGAAAACAGCATTCTTGCACTCTACTGTGTTTCCTATAGGGCCCGTACAGTGAGCTAGCTCAGAACAAAAGAACTGTGCTTTCTACACAAACGGGGCATATCTAGTTCAACTCAGTATTGGAAACTGAGTAATACAGGAGCTTTTCTTCAGTCCAATACACTGTACTGCTTGGGAACAGACGCGAATGCTATTTGCACTGTATATGGCCAGAATAGCACAAGTGTGCTGTTCTTAGCCTGAATGAACACTTGCTGCCAGAACGTGAATCTCAACGTGATTCAACTCCGTTTAAGAAGTTTAATTGAACCCTAGTGTGCCATGCAAGAAAAACACTCTGTTTTAGAGAAAACAGCATTCTTGCACTCTACTGTGTTTCCTATAGGGCCTGTACAGTGAGCTAGCTCAGAACAAAAGAATTGTGCTTCCTACACAAACGGGGGATATCTAGTTGAACTCAGTATAAGATACTGAGTAAAACAGGAGCTTCTCTTCAGTCCAATACACTGTATTGGCTGGGAACAGATGCGAATGCTATTTGCACTGTATATGGCCAGAATAGCACAAGTGTTCTGTTCTTAGCCTGAATGAACACTTGCTGCTAGAACTTGAATCTCAACGTGATTGCACTCCGTTCAGGAAGTTTAATTGAACCCTAGTGTGCCATGCAAGAAAAACACTCTGTTTTAGAGAAAACAGCATTCTTTCACTCTACTGTGTTTCCTATAGGGCCCGTAAGTGAACTAGCTCAGAACAAAAGAACTGTGCTTCCTACACAAACGGGGCATATCTAGTTCAACTCAGTATTGGAAACTGAGTAAAACAGGAGCTTCTCTTCAGTCCAATACACTGTATTGGCTGGGAACAGACGCGAATGCTATTTGCACTGTTTATGGCCAGAATAGCACAAGGGTGCTGTTCTTATCCTGAATGAACACTTGCTGCTAGAACTTGAATCTAAACGTGATTCAACTCCGTTTAGGAACTTTAATTAAACCCTAGTGTGCCATGCAAGAAAAACACTCTGTTTTAGAGAAAACAGCATTCTTTCACTCTACTGTGTTTCCTATAGGGCCCGTAAGTGAGCTAGCTCAGAACAAAAGAACTGTGCTTCCTACACAAACGGGGCATATCTAGTTCAACTCAGTATTGGAAACTGAGTAAAACAGGAGCTTCTCTTCAGTCCAATACACTGTACTGGCTGGGAACAGACGCGAATGCTATTTGCACTGTATATGGCCAAAATAGCACAAGTGTGCTGTTCTTAGCCTGAATGAACACTTGCTGCTAGAACTTGAATCTCAACGTGATTCAACTCCGTTTAGGAAGTTTAATTGAACCCTAGTGTGCCATGCAAGAAAAACACTCTCTTTTAGAGAAAACAGCATTCTTGCACTCTACTGTGTTTCCTATAGGGCACGTACAGTGAGCTAGCTCAGAACAAAAGAACTGTGATTTCTACACAAGCAGGGCATATCTAGTTCAACTCAGTATTGGAAACTGAGTAAAACAGGAGCTTTTCTTCAGTCCAATACACTGTACTGCTTGGGAACAGACGCGAATGCTATTTGCACTGTATATGGCCAGAATAGCACAAGTGTGCTGTTCTTAGCCTGAATGAACACTTGCTGCCAGAACGTGAATCTCAACGTGATTCAACTCCGTTTAAGAAGTTTAATTGAACCCTAGTGTGCCATGCAAGAAAAACACTCTGTTTTAGAGAAAACAGCATTCTTGCACTCTACTGTGTTTCCTATAGGGCCCGTACAGTGAGCTAGCTCAGAACAAAAGAATTGTGCTTCCTACACAAACGGGGCATATCTAGTTGAACTCAGTATAAGATACTGAGTAAAACAGGAGCTTCTCTTCAGTCCAATACACTGTATTGGCTGGGAACAGACGCGAATGCTATTTGCACTCTATATGGCCAGAATAGCACAAGTGTGCTGTTCTTAGCCTGAATGAACACTTGCTGCTAGAACTTGAATCTCAACGTGATTGCACTCCGTTCAGGAAGTTTAATTGAACCCTAGTGTGCCATGCAAGAAAAACACTCTGTTTTAGAGAAAACAGCATTCTTTCACTCTACTGTGTTTCCTATAGGGCCAGTACAGTGAGCTAGCTCAGAACAAAAGAACTGTGCTTCCTACACAAACGGGGCATATCTAGTTCAACTCAGTATTGGAAACTGAGTAAAACAGGGGCTTCTCTTCAGTCCAATACACTGTACTGGCTGGGAACAGTCGCGAATGCTATTTGCACTGTATATGGCCAGAAAAGCACAAGTGTGCTGTTCTTAGCCTGAATGAACACTTGCTGCTAGAACTTGAATCTCAACGTGATTCAACTCCATTTAGGAAGTTTAATTGAACCCTAGTGTACCATGCAAGAAAAACACTCTGTTTTAGAGAAAACAGCATTCTTTCACTCTACTGTGTTTCCTATAGGGCCCGTAAGTGAGCTAGCTCAGAACAAAAGAACTGTGCTTCCTACACAAACGGGGCATATCTAGTTCAACTCAGTATTGGAAACTGAGTAAAACAGGAGCTTCTCTTCAGTCCAATACACTGTATTGGCTGGGAACAGACACGAATACTATTTGCACTGTTTATGGCCAAAATAGCACAAGTGTGCTGTTCTTAGCCTGAATGAACACTTGCTGCTAGAACTTGAATCTCAACGTGATTCAACTCCGTTTAGGAAGTTTAATTGAACCCTAGTGTGCCATGCAAGAAAAACACTCTCTTTTAGAGAAAACAGCATTCTTGCACTCTACTGTGTTTCCTATAGGGCCCGTACAGTGAGCTAGCTCAGAACAAAAGAACTGTGCTTTCTACACAAACGGGGCATATCTAGTTCAACTCAGTATTGGAAACTGAGTAAAACAGGAGCTTTTCTTCAGTCCAATACACTGTACTGCTTGGGAAGAGACGCGAATGCTATTTGCACTGTATATGGCCAGAATAGCACAAGTATGCTGTTCTTAGCCTGAATGAACACTTGCTGCCAGAACGTGAATCTCAACGTGTCAACTCCGTTTAAGAAGTTTAATTGAACCCTAGTGTGCCATGCAAGAAAAACACTCTGTTTTAGAGAAAACAGCATTCTTGCACTCTACTGTGTTTCCTATAGGGCCTGTACAGTGAGCTAGCTCAGAACAAAAGAATTGTGCTTCCTACACAAACGGGGCATATCTAGTTCAACTCAGTATTGGATACTGAGTAAAACAGGAGCTTCTCTTCAGTCCAATACACTGTATAGGCTGGGAACAGACGCGAATGCTATTTGCACTGTATATGGCCAGAATACCACAAGTGTGCTGTTCTTAGTCTGAATGAACACTTGCTGCTAGAACTTGAATCTCAACGTGATTGCACTCCGTTTAGGAAGTTTAATTGAACCCTAGTGTGCCATGCAAGAAAAACACTCTGTTTTAGAGAAAACAGCATTCTTTCACTCTACTGTGCTTCCTATAGGGCCCGTAAGTGAGCTAGCTAAGAACAAAAGAACTGTGCTTCCTACACAAACGGGGCATATCTAGTTCAACTCAGTTTTGGAAAATGAGTAAAACAGGAGCTTCTCTTCAGTCCAATACACTGTACTGGCTGGGAACAGTCGCGAATGCTATTTGCACTGTATATGGCCAGAAAAGCACAAGTGTGCTCTTCTGAGCCTGAATGAACACTTGCTGCTAGGACTTTAATCTCAATGTGATTCAACTCCGTTTAGGAAGTTTAATTGAACCCTAGTGTGACATGCAAGAAAAACACTCTGTTTTAGAGAAAACAGCATTCTTTCACTCTACTGTGTTTCCTATAGGGCCCGTAAGTGAGCTAGCTCAGAACAAAAGAACTGTGCTTCCTACACAAACGGGGCATATCTAGTTCAACTCAGTTTTGGAAAATGAGTAAAACAGGAGCTTCTCTTCAGTCCAATACACTGTACTGGCTGGGAACAGACGCGAATGCTATTTGCACTGTATATGGCCAGAATAGCACAAGTGTGCTGTTCTTAGCCTGAATGAACACTTGATGCCAGAACGTGAATCTCAAGGTGATTCAACTCCATTTAAGAAGTTTAATTGAACCCTAGTGTGCCATGCAAGAAAAACACTCTGTTTCAGAGAAAACAGCATTCTTGCACTCTACTGTGTTTCCTATAGGGCCCGTACAGTGAGCTAGCTCAGAACAAAAGAACTGTGCTTCCTACACAAACAGGGCATATCTAGTTCAACTCAGTATTGGAAACTGAGTAAAACAGGAGCTTCTCTTCAGTTCAATACACTATACTGGCTGGGAACAGACGCGAATGCTATTTGCACTGTATATGGCCAGAATAGCACAAGTGTGCTGTTCTTAGCCTGAATGAATACTTGATGCCAGAACGTGAATCTCAACGTGATTCAACTCCGTTTTAGAAGTTTAATTGAACCCTAGTGTGCCATGCAAGAAAAACACTCTGTTTTAGAGAAAACAGCATTCTTGCACTCTACTGTTTTTCCTATAGGGCCCGTACAGTGAGCTAGCTCAGAACAAAAGAACTGTGCTTCCTACACAAACGGGGCATATCTAGTTCAACTTAGTATTGCAAACTGAGTAAAACAGGAGCTTCTCTTCAGTCCAATACACTGTACTGGCTTGGAACAGATGCGAATGCTATTTGCAATATATATGTCCAGAATAGCACAAGTGTGCTGTTCTTAGCCTGAATGAACACTTGCGGCTAGAACTTGAATCTCAACGTGATTCAACTCCGTTTAGGAAGTTTAATTGAACCCTAGTGTGCCATGGAAGAAAAACACTCTGTTTTAGAGAAAACAGCTTTCTTTCACTCTAGTGTTTTTCCTATAGGGCCCGTAAGTGAGCTAGCTCAGAACAAAAGAACTGTGCTTCCTACACAAACGGGGCATATCTAGTTCAACTCAGTATTGGAAACTGAGTAAAACAGGAGCTTCTCTTCAGTCCAATACACTGTACTGTCTGGGAACAGATGAGAATGCTATTTGCACTGTATATGGCCAGAAATGCACAAGTGTGCTGTTCTTAGCCTGAATGAACACTTGCTGCTAGAACTTGAATCTAAACGTGATTCAACTCCGTTTATGAACTTTAATTAAACTCTAGTGTGCCATGCAAGAAAAACACTCTGTTTTAGAGAAAACAGCATTCTTTCACTCTACTGTGTTTCCTATAGGGCCCGTAAGTGAGCTAGCTCAGAACAAAAAAACTGTGCTTCCTACACAAACGGAGCATATCTAGTTCAACTCAGTATTGGAAACTGAGTAAAACAGGAGCTTCTCTTCATTCCAATACACTGTACTGGCTGGGAACAGACGCGAATGCTATTTCACTGTTTATGGCCAAAATAGCACAAGTGTGCTGTTCTTAGCCTGAATGAACACTTGCTGCTAGAACATGAATCTCAACGTGATTGCACTCCGTTTAGGAAGTTTAATTGAACCCTAGTGTGCCATGCAAGAAAAACACTCTCTTTTAGAGAAAACAGCATTCTTGCACTCTACTGTGTTTCCTATAGGGCCCGTACAGTGAGCTAGCTCAGAACAAAAGAACTGTGCTTCCTACAAAAACGGGGCATATCTAGTTCAACTTAGTATTGCAAACTGAGTAAAACAGGAGCTTCTCTTCAGTCCAATACACTGTACTGGCTTGGAACAGATGCGAATGCTATTTGCAATATATATGGCCAGAATAGCACAAGTGTGCTGTTCTTAGCCTGAATGAACACTTGCTGCTAGAACTTGAATCTCAACGTGATTCAACTCCGTTTAGGAAGTTTAATTGAACCCTAGTGTGCCATGCAAGAAAAACACTCTGTTTTAGAGAAAACAGCTTTCTTTCACTCTATTGTGTTTCCTATAGGGCCCGTAAGTGAGCTAGCTCAGAACAAAAGAACTGTGCTTCCTACACAAACGGGGCATATCTAGTTCAACTCAGTATTGGAAACTGAGTAAAACAGGAGCTTCTCTTCAGTCCAATACACTGTACTGTCTGGGAACAGACGAGAATGCTATTTGCACTGTATATGGCCAGAAAAGCACAAGTGTGCTGTTCTTAGCCTGAATGAACACTTGCTGCTAGAACTTGAATCTAAACGTGATTCAACTCCGTTTAGGAACTTTAATTAAACTCTAGTGTGCCATGCAAGAAAAACACTCTGTTTTAGAGAAAACAGCATTCTTTCACTCTACTGTGTTTCCTATAGGGCCCGTAAGTGAGCTAGCTCAGAACAAAAAAACTGTGCTTCCTACACAAACGGAGCATATCTAGTTCAACTCAGTATTGGAAACTGAGTAAAACAGGAGCTTCTCTTCATTCCAATACACTGTACTGGCTGGGAACAGACGCGAATGCTATTTCACTGTTTATGGCCAAAATAGCACAAGTGTGCTGTTCTTAGCCTGAATGAACACTTGCTGCTAGAACATGAATCTCAACGTGATTGCACTCCGTTTAGGAAGTTTAATTGAACCCTAGTGTGCCATGCAAGAAAAACACTCTCTTTTAGAGAAAACAGCATTCTTGCACTCTACTGTGTTTCCTATAGTGCCCGTACAGTGAGCTAGCTCAGAACAAAAGAACTGTGCTTCCTACACAAACGGGGCATATCTAGTTCAACTCAGTATTGCAAACTGAGTAAAACAGGAGCTTCTCTTCAGTCCAATACACTGTACTGGCTGGGAACAGATGCGAATGCTATTTGCAATGTATATGGCCAGAATAGCACAAGTGTGCTGTTCTTAGCCTGAATGAACACTTGCTACTAGAACTTGAATCTAAACGTGATTCAACTCCGTTTAGGAACTTTAATTAAACCCTAGTGGGCCATGCAAGAAAAACACTCTGTTTTAGAGAAAACATTATTCTTTCACTCTACTGTGTTTCTATAGGGCCCGTAAGTGAGCTAGCTCAGAACAAAAGAATTGTGCTTCCTACACAAACGGGGCATATCTAGTTCAACTCAGTATTGGATACTGAGTAAAACAGGAGCTTCTCTTCAGTCCAATACACTGTATTGGCTGGGAACAGACGCGAATGCTATTTGCACTGTATATGGCCTGAATAGCACAAGTGTGCTGTTCCTAGCCTGAATGAACACTTGCTGCTAGAACTTGAATCTCAACGTGATTGCACTCTGTTTAGGAAGTTTAATTAAACCCTAGTGTGCCATGCAATAAAAACACTCTGTTTTAGAGAAAACAGCATTCATTCACTCTACTGTGTTTCCTATAGGGCCCGTAAGTGAGCTAGCTCAGAACAAATGAACTGTGCTTCCTACACAAACGGGGCATATCTAGTTCAACTCAGTATTGGAAAATGAGTAAAACAGGAGCTTCTCTTCAGTCCAATACACTGTATTGGCTGGGAACAGACGCGAATGCTATTTGCACTGTTTATGGCCAAAATAGCACAAGTGTGCTGTTCTTAGCCTGAATGAACACTTGCTGCTAGAACTTGAATCTCAACGTGATTCAACTCCGTTTAGGAAGTTTAATTGAACCCTAGTGTGCCATGCAAGAAAAACACTCTCTTTTAGAGAAAACAGCATTCTTGCACTCTACTGTGTTTCCTATAGGGCCTGTAAGTGAGCTAGCTCAGAACAAAAGAACTGTGCTTCCTACACAAACGGGGCATATCTAGTTCAACTCAGTATTGGAAACTGAGTAAAACAGGAGCTTCTCTTCAGTCCAATACACTGTACTGGCTGGGAACAGACGCGAATGCTATTTGCACTGTATATGGCCAGAATAGCACAAGTGTGCTGTTCTTAGCCTGAATGAACACTTGCTGCTAGAACTTGAATCTCAACGTGATTCAACTCCGTTTAGGAAGTTTAATTGAACTCTAGTGTGCCATGAAAGAAAAACACTCTCTTTTAGAGAAAACAGCATTCTTTCACCTCTACTGTGTTTCCTATAGGGCCCGTAAGTGAGCTAGCTCAGAACAAAAGAACTGTGCTTCCTACACAAACGGGGCATATCTAGTTCAACTCAGTATTGGAAACTGAGTAAAACAGGAACTTCTCTTCAGTCCAATACACTGTACTGGCTGGGAACAGACGCAAATGCTATTTGCACTGTATATGGCCAGAAAAGCACAAGTGTGCTGTTCTTAGCCTGAATGAACACTTGCTACTAGAACTTGAATCTAAACGTGATTCAACTCCGTTTAGGAACTTTAATTAAACCCTAGTGGGCCATGCAAGGAAAACACTCTGTTTTAGAGAAAACATTATTCTTTCACTCTAATGTGTTTCTATAGGGCCCGTAAGTGAGCTAGCTCAGAACAAAAGAACTGTGCTTCCTACACAAACGGGGCATATCTAGTTCAACTCAGTATTGGAAGCTGATTAAAACAGGAGCTTCTCTTCAGTCCAATACACTGTTGTGGCTGGGAACAGACGCGAATGCTATTTGCACTGTATATGGCCAGAAAAGCACAAGTGTGCTGTTCTTAGCCTGAATGAACACTTGCTACTAGAACTTGAATCTAAACGTGATTCAATCCCGTTTAGGAACTTTAATTAAACCCTAGTGTGCCATGCAAGAAAAACACTCTGTTTTAGAGAAAACAGCATTCTTTCACTCTACTGTGTTTCCTATAGGGCCCGTAAGTGAGCTAGTTCAGAACAAAAGAACTGTGCTTCCTACACAAACGGGGCATATTTAGTTCAACTCAGTATTGGAAACTGAGTAAAACAGGAGCTTCTCTTCAGTCCAATACACTGTTGTGGCTGGGAACAGACGCGAATGCTATTTGCACTGTATATGGCCAGAAAAGCACAAGTGTGCTGTTCTTAGCCTGAATGAATACTTGATGCCTGAACGTGAATCTCAACGTGATTTAACTCCGTTTAAGAAGTTTAATTGAACCCTAGTGTGCCATGCAAGAAAAACACTCTGTTTTAGAGAAAACAGCATTCTTGCACTCTACTGTGTTTCCTATAGGGCCCGTACAGTGAGCTAGCTCAGAACAAAAGAACTGTGCTTCCTACACAAACGGGGCATATCTAGTTCAACTCAGTATTGGAAACTGAGTAAAACAGGAGCTTTTCTTCAGTCCAATACACTGTACTGCTTGGGAACAGACGCGAATGCTATTTGCACTGTTTATGGCCAGAATAGCACAAGTGTGCTGTTCTTAGCCTGAATGAACACTTGCTGCTAGAACTTGAATCTCAACGTGATTCAACTCCGTTTAGGAAATTTAATTGAACTCTAGTGTGCCACGAAAGAAAAACACTCTCTTTTAGAGAAAACAGCATTCTTTCACCTCTACTGTGTTTCCTATAGTGCCCGTAAGTGAGCTAGCTCAGAACAAAAGAACTGTGCTTTCTACACAAACGGGGCATATCTAGTTCAACTCAGTATTGGTAACTGAGTAAAACAGGAGCTTTTCTTCAGTCCAATACACTGTACTGCTTGGGAACAGACGCGAATGCTATTTGCACTGTATATGGCCAGAATAGCACAAGTGTGCTGTTCTTAGCCTGAATGAACACTTGCTGCTAGAACTTGAATCTCAACGTGATTGCACTCCGTTTAGGAAGTTTAATTGAACCCTAGTGTGCCAGGCAAGAAAAACACTCTGTTTTAGAGAAAACAGCATTCTTTCACTCTACTGTGTTTCCTATAGGGCCCGGAAGTGAGCTAGCTCAGAACAAAAGAACTGTGCTTCCTACACAAACGGGGCATATCTAGTTCAACTCAGTATTGGAAACTGAGTAAAACAGGAGCTTCTCTTCAGTCCAATACACTGTACTGGCTGGGAACAGTCGCGAATGCTATTTGCACTGTATATGGCCAGAAAAGCACAAGTGTGCTGTTCTTAGCCTGAATGAACACTTGCTGCTAGAACTTGAATCTCAACGTGATTCAACTCCATTTAGGAAGTTTAATTGAACCCTAGTGTGACATGCAAGAAAAACACTCTGTTTTAGAGAAAACAGCATTCTTGCACTCTACTGTGTTTCCTATAGGGCCCTACAGGGAGCTAGCTCAGAACAAAAGAACTGTGCTTCCTACACAAACGGGGCATATCTAGTTCAACTCAGTATTGCAAACTGAGTAAAACAGGAGCTTCTCTTCAGTCCAATACAATGTACTGGCTGGGAACAGATGCGAATGCTATTTGCAATGTATATGGCCAGAATAGCACAAGTGTGCTGTTCTTAGCCTGAATGAACACTTGCTGCTAGAACTTGAATCTCAATGTGATTCAACTCCGTTTAGGAAGTTTAATTGAACTCTAGTGTGCCATGAAAGAAAAACACTCTCTTTTAGAGAAAACAGCATTCTTTCACCTCTACTGTGTTTCCTAAGGGCCCGTAAGTGAGCTAGCTCAGAACAAAAGAATTGTGCTTCCTTACACAAACGGGGCATATCTAGTTCAACTCAGTATTGGAAACTGAGTAAAACAGGAGCTTCTCTTCAGTCCAATACACTGTACTGGCTGGGAACAGACGCAAATGCTATTTGTACTGTATATGGCCAGAAAAGCACAAGTGTGCTGTTCTTAACCTGAATGAACACTTGCTGCTAGAACTTGAATCTCAACGTGATTCAACTCCGTTTAGGAAGTTTAAGTGAACCCTAGTGTGCCATGCAAGAAAACACTCTGTTTTAGAGAAAATATTATTCTTTCACTCTAATGTGTTTCTATAGGGCCCGTAAGTGAGCTAGCTCAGAACAAAAGAACTGTGCTTCCTACACAAACGGGGCATATCTAGTTCAACTCAGTATTGGAAACTGAGTAAAACAGGAGCTTCTCTTCAGTCCAATACACTGTTGTGGCTGGGAACAGACGCGAATGCTATTTGCACTGTATATGGCCAGAAAAGCACAAGTTTGGTATTCTTAGCCTGAATGAATACTTGATGCCAGAACGTAAATCTCAACGTGATTTAACTCCGTTTAAGAAGTTTAATTGAACCCTAGTGTGCCATGCAAGAAAAACACTCTGTTTTAGAGAAAACAGCATTCTTGCACTCTACTGTGTTTCCTATAGGGCCCGTACAGTGAGCTAGCTCAGAACAAAAGAACTGTGCTTCCTACACAAACGGGGCACATCTAGTTCAACTCAGTATTGGAAACTGAGTAAAACAGGAGCTTCTCTTCAGTCCAATACACTGTACAGGCTGGGAACAGACGCGAATGCTATTTGCACTGAATATGGCCAGAATAGCACAAGTGTGCTGTTCTTAGCCTGAATGAACACTTGCTGCTAGAATTTGAATCTAAACGTGATTCAACTCCGTTTAGGAACTTTAATTAAACCCTAGTGTGCCATGCAAGAAAAACACTCTGTTTTAGAGAAAACATTATTCTTTCACTCTACTGTGTTTCTACAGGGCCCGTAAGTGAGCTAGCTCAGAACAAAAGAATTGTGCTTCCTACACAAACGGGGCATATCTAGTTCAACTCAGTATTGGATACTGAGTAAAACAGGAGCTTCTCTTCAGTCCAATACACTGTATTGGCTGGGAACAGACGCGAATGCTATTTGCACTATATGGCCAGAGTAGCACAAGTGTGCTGTTCTTAGCCTGAATGAACACTTGCTGCTAGAACTTGAATCTCAACGTGATTGCACTCCGTTTAGGAAGTTTAATTAAACCTTAGTGTGCCATGCAATAAAAACACTCTGTTTTAGAGAAAACAGCATTCATTCACTCTACTGTGTTTCCTATAGGGCCCGTAAGTGAGCTAGCTCAGAACAAAAGAACTGTGCTTCCTACACAAACGGGGCATATCTAGTTCAACTCAGTATTGGAAAATGAGTAAAACAGGAGCTTCTCTTCAGTCCAATACACTGTATTGGCTGGGAACAGACGCGAATGCTATTTGCACTGTACATGGCCAGAATAGCACAAGTGTGCTGTTCTTAGCCTGAATGAACACTTGCTGCTAGAACTTGAATCTCAACGTGATTGCACTCCATTTAGGAACTTTAATTGAACCCTAGTGTGCCACGCAAGAAAAACACTCTGTTTTAGAGAAAACAGCATTCTTGCACTCTACTGTGTTTCCTATAGGGCCCTACAGTGAGCTAGCTCAGAACAAAAGAACTGTGCTTCCTACACAAACGGGGCATATCTAGTTCAACTCAGTATTGGAAACTGAGTAAAACAGGATCTTCTCTTCAGTCCAATACACTGTTGTGGCTGGGAACAGACGCGAATGCTATTTGCACTGTTTATGGCCAAAATAGCACAAGTGTGCTGTTCTTAGCATGAATGAACACTTGCTGATAGAACTTGAATCTCAACGTGATTCAACTCCGTTTAGGAAGTTTAATTGAACCCTAGTGTGCCATGCAAGAAAAACACTCTGTTTTAGAGAAAACAGCATTCTTTCACTCTACTGTGTTTCCTATAGGGCCCGTACAGTGAGCTAGTTCAGAACAAAAGAACTGTGCTTCCTACACAAACAGGGCATATCTAGTTCAACTCAGTATTGCAAACTGAGTAAAACAGGAGCTTCTCTTCAGTCCAATACACTGTACTGGCTGGGAACAGATGCGAATGCTATTTGCAATGTATATGGCCAGAATAGCACAAGTGTGCTGTTCTTAGCCTGAATGAACACTTGCTACTAGAACTTGAATCTAAACGTGATTCAACTCCGTTTAGGAACTTTAATTAAACCCTAGTGGGCCATGCAAGAAGAACACTCTGTTTTAGAGAAAACATTATTCCTTCACTCTACTGTGTTTCTATAGGGCCCGTAAGTGAGCTAGCTCAGAACAAAAGAACTGTGCTTCCTACACAAACGGGGCATATCTAGTTCAACTCAGTATTGGAAACTGAGTAAAACAGGAGCTTCTCTTCAGTCCAATACACTGTTGTGGCTGGGAACAGACACGAATGCTATTTGCACTGTATATGGCCAGAAAAGCACAAGTGTGCTGTTCTTAGCCTGAATGAATACTTGATGCCAGAACGTGAATCTCAACGTGATTCAACTCCGTTTAAGAAGTTTAATTGAACCCTAGTGTGCCATGCAAGAAAAACACTCTGTTTTAGAGAAAACAGCATTCTTGCACTCTACTGTGTTTCCTATAGGGCACGTACAGTGAGCTAGCTCAGAACAAAAGAACTGTGCTTCCTAAACAAACGGGGCATATCTAGTTCAACTCAGTATTGGAAACTGAGTAAAACAGGAGCTTCTCTTCAGTCCAATACACTGTACAGGCTGGGAACAGACGCGAATGCTATTTGCACTGTATATGGCCAGAATAGCACAAGTGTGCTGTTCTTAGCCTGAATGAACACTTGCTGCTAGAAATTGAATCTAAACGTGATTCAACTCCGTTTAGGAACTTTAATTAAACCCTAGTGTGCCATGCAAGAAAAACACTCTGTTTTAGAGAAAACAGCTTTCTTTCACTCTATTGTGTTTCCTATAGGGCCCGTAAGTGAGCTAGCTCAGAACAAAAGAACTGTGCTTCCTACACAAACGGGGCATATCTAGTTCAACTCAGTATTGGAAACTGAGTAAAACAGGAGCTTCTCTTCAGTCCAATACACTGTATTGGCTGGGAACAGACGCGAATGCTATTTGCACTGTTTATGGCCAAAATAGCACAAGTGTGCTGTTCTTAGCCTGAATGAACACTTGCTGCTAGAACTTGAATCTCAACGTGATTCAACTCCGTTTAGGAAGTTTAATTGAACCCTAGTGTGCCATGCAAGAAAAACACTCTCTTTTAGAGAAAACAGCATTCTTGCACTCTACTGTGTTTCCTATAGGGCCCGTACAGTGAGCTAGCTCAGAACAAAAGAACTGTGCTTTCTACACAAACGGGGCATATCTAGTTCAACTCAGTATTGGAAACTGAGTAAAACAGGAGCTCTTCTTCAGTCCAATACACTGTACTACTTGGGAACAGACGCGAATGCTATTTGCACTGTATATGGCCAGAATAGCACAAGTGTGCTGTTCTTAGCCTGAATGAACACTTGCTGCCAGTACGTGAATCTCAACGTGATTCAACTCCGTTTAAGTATTTTAATTGAACCCTAGTGTCCCATGCAAGAAAAACACTCTGTTTTAGAGAAAACAGCATTCTTGCACTCTACTGTGTTTCCTATAGGGCCTGTACAGTGATCTAGCTCAGAACAAAAGAATTGTGCTTCCTTACACAAACGGGGCCTATCTAGTTCAACTCAGTATTGGATACTGAGTAAAACAGGAGCTTCTCTTCAGTCCAATACACTATATTGGCTGGGAACAGACGCGAATGCTATTTGCACTGTATATGGCCAGAATAGAACAAGTGTGCTGTTCTTAGCCTGAATGAACACTTGCTGCTAGAACTTGAATCTCAACGTGATTGCACTCCGTTTAGGAAGTTTAATTGAACCCTAGGGTGCCATGCAAGAAAAACACTCTGTTTTAGAGAAAACAGCATTCTTTCACTCTACTGTGTTTCCTATAGGGCCCGTACAGTGATCTAGCTCAGAACAAAAGAACTGTGCCTTCTACACAAACGGGGCATATCTAGTTCAACTCAGTATTGGAAACTGAGTAAAACAGGAGCTTCTCTTCAGTCCAATACACTGTACTGGCTGGGAACAGACGCAAATGCTATTTGTACTGTATATGGCCAGAAAAGCACAAGTGTGCTGTTCTTAACCTGAATGAACACTTGCTGCTAGAATATGAATCTCAACGTGATTCATCTCCGTTTAGGAAGTTTAATTGAACCCTAGTGTGCCATGCAAGAAAACACTCTGTTTTAGAGAAAATATTATTCTTTCACTCTAATGTGTTTCTATAGGGCCCGTAAGTGAGCTAGCTCAGAACAAAAGAACTGTGCTTCCTACACAAACGGGGCATATCTAGTTCAACTCAGTATTGGAAACTGAGTAAAACAGGAGCTTCTCTTCAGTCCAATACACTGTATTGGCTGGGAACAGACGCGAATGCTATTTGCACTGTTTATGGCCAAAATAGCACAAGTGTGCTGTTCTTAGCCTGAATGAACACTTGCTGCTAGAACTTGAATCTCAACGTGATTCAACTCCATTTAGGAAGTTTAATTGAACCCTAGTGTGACATGCAAGAAAAACACTCTGTTTTAGAGAAAACAGTATTCTTTCACTCTATTGTGTTTCCTATAGGGCCCTACAGTGAGCTAGCTCAGAACAAAAGAACTGTGCTTCCTACACAAACGGGGCATATCTAGTTCAACTCAGTATTGGAAGCTGAGTAAAACAGGAGCTTCTCTTCAGTCCAATACACTGTACAGGCTGGGAACAGACGCGAATGCTATTTGCACTGTATATGGCCAGAAAAGCACAAGTGTGCTGTTCTTAGCCTGAATGAACACTTGCTACTAGAACTTGAATCTAAACGTGATTCAATTCCGTTTAGGAACTTTAATTAAACCCTAGTGTGCCATGCAAGAAAAACACTCTGTTTTAGAGAAAATAGCATTCTTTCACTCTACTGTGTTTCCTATAGGGCCCGTAAGTGAGCTAGCTCAGAACAAAAGAACTGTGCTTCCTACACAAACGGGGCATATCTAGTTCAACTCAGTATTGGAAACTGAGTAAAACAGGAGCTTCTCTTCAGTCCAATACACTGTTGTGGCTGGGAACAGACGCGAATGCTATTTGCACTGTATATGGCCAGAAAAGCACAAGTGTGGTGTTCTTAGCCTGAATGAATACTTGATGCCAGAACGTGAATCTCAGCGTGATTTAACTCCGTTTAAGAAGTTTAATTGAACCCTAGTGTGCCATGCAAGAAAAACACTCTGTTTTAGAGAAAACAGCATTCTTGCACTCTACTGTGTTTCCTATAGGGCCCGTACAGTGAGCTAGCTCAGAACAAAAGAACTGTGCTTCCTACACAAACGGGGCATATCTAGTTCAACTCAGTATTGGAAACTGAGTAAAACAGGAGCTTCTCTTCAGTCCAATACACTGTACAGGCTGGGAACAGACGCGAATGCTATTTGCACTGTATATGGCCAGAATAGCACAAGTGTGCTGTTCTTAGCCTGAATGAACACTTGCTGCTAGAATTTGAATCTAAACGTGATTCAACTCCGTTTAGGAACTTTAATTAAACCCTAGTGTGCCATGCAAGAAAAACACTCTGTTTTAGAGAAAACATTATTCTTTCACTCTACTGTGTTTCCTATAGGGCCCGTAAGTGAGCTAGCTCAGAACAAAAGAACTGTGCTTCCTACACAAACGGGGCATATCTAGTTCAACTCAGTATTGGAAAATGAGTAAAACAGGAGCTTCTCTTCAGTCCAATACACTGTATTGGCTGGGAACAGACGCGAATGCTATTTGCACTGTATATGGCCAGAATAGCACAAGTGTGCTGTTCTTAGCCTGAATGAACACTTGCTGCTAGAACTTGAATCTCAACGTGATTCAACTCCGTTTAGGAAGTTTAATTGAACTCTAGTGTGCCATGAAAGAAAAACACTCTCTTTTAGAGAAAACAGCATTCTTTCACCTCTACTGTGTTTCCTATAGGGCCCGTAAGTGAGCTAGCTCAGAACAAAAGAACTGTGCTTCCTACACAAACGGGGCATATCTAGTTCAACTCAGTATTGGAAACTGAGTAAAACAGGAGCTTCTCTTCAGTCCAATACACTGTACTGGCTGGGAACAGACGCAAATGCTATTTGCACTGTATATGGCCAGAAAAGCACAAGTGTACTGTTCTTACCATGAATGAACACTTGCTACTAGAACTTGAATCTAAACGTGATTCAACTCCGTTTAGGAACTTTAATTAAACCCTAGTGGGCCATGCAAGAAAAACACTCTGTTTTAGAGAAAACATTATTCTTTCACTCTACTGTGTTTTTATAGGGCCCGTAAGTGAGCTAGCTCAGAACAAAAGAATTGTGCTTCCTACACAAACGATGCATATCTAGTTCAACTCAGTATTGGATACTGAGTAAAACAGGAGCTTCTCTTCAGTCCAATACACTGTATTGGCTGGGAATAGACGCGAATGCTATTTGCACTGTATATGGCCAGAATAGCACAAGTGTGCTGTTCTTAGCCTGAATGAACACTTGCTGCTAGAACTTGAATCTCAACGTGATTGCACTCCATTTAGGAACTTTAATTGAACCCTAGTGTGCCACGCAAGAAAAACACTCTGTTTTAGAGAAAACAGCATTCTTGCACTCTACTGTGTTTCCTATAGGGCCCGTACAGTGAGCTAGCTCAGAACAAAAGAATTGTGCTTCCTACACAAACGGGGCATATCTAGTTCAACTCAGTATAGGAAACTGAGTAAAACAGGAGCTTCTCTTCAGTCCAATACACTGTACTGGCTGGGAACAGACGCGAATGCAATTTGCACTGTATATGGCCAGAAAAGCACAAGTGTGCTGTTCTTAGCCTGAATGAACACTTGCTGCTAGAACTTGAATCTCAACGTGATTCAACTCCATTTAGGAAGTTTAATTGAACCCTAGTGTGACATGCAAGAAAAACACTCTGTTTTAGAGAAAACAGCATTCTTGCACTCTACTGTGTTTCCTATAGGGCCCTACAGTGAGCTAGCTCAGAACAAAAGAACTGTGCTTCCTACACAAACGGGGCATATCTAGTTCAACTCAGTATTGGAAACTGAGTAAAACAGGAGCTTCTCTTCAGTCCAATACACTGTTGTGGCTGGGAACAGACGCGAATGCTATTTGCACTGTTTATGGCCAAAATAGCACAAGTGTGCTGTTCTTAGCCTGAATGAACACTTGCTGATAGAACTTGAATCTCAACGTGATTCAACTCCGTTTAGGAAGTTTAATTGAACCCTAGTGTGCCATGCAAGAAAAACACTCTGTTTTAGAGAAAACATCATTCTTTCACTCTACTGTGTTTCCTATAGGGCCCGTACAGTGAGCTATCTCAGAACAAAAGAACTGTGCTTCCTACACAAACGGGGCATATCTAGTTCAACTCAGTATTGCAAACTGAGTAAAACAGGAGCTTCTCTTCAGTCCAATACACTGTACTGGCTGGGAACAGATGCGAATGCTATTTGCGAAGTATATGGCCAGAATAGCACAAGTGTGCTGTTCTTAGCCTGAATGAACACTTTCTGCTAGAACTTGAATCTCAATGTGATTCAACTCCGTTTAGGAAGTTTAATTGAACTCTAGTGTGCCATGAAAGAAAAACACTCTCTTTTAGAGAAAACAGCATTCTTTCACCTCTACTGTGTTTCCTATAGGGCCCGTAAGTGAGCTAGCTCAGAACAAAAGAACTGTGCTTTCTACACAAACGGGGCATATCTAGTTCAAATCAGTATTGGAAACTGAGTAAAACAGGAGCTTCTCTTCAGTCCAATACACTGTACTGGCTGGGAACAGACACAAATGCTATTTGCACTGTATATGGTCAGAAAAGCACAAGTGTGCTGTTCTTAGCCTGAATGAACACTTGCTACTAGAACTTGAATCTAAACGTGATTCAACTCCGTTTAGGAACTTTAATTAAACCCTAGTGGGCCATGCAAGAAAAACACTCTGTTTTAGAGAAAACATTATTCTTTCACTCTACTGTGTTTCTATAGGGCCCGTAAGTGAGCTAGCTCAGAACAAAAGAACTGTGCTTCCTACACAAACGGGGCATATCTAGTTCAACTCATTATTGGAAACTGAGTAAAACAGGAGCTTCTCTTCAGTCCAATACACTGTTGTGGCTGGGAACAGACGCGAATGCTATTTGCACTGTATATGGCCAGAAAAGCAAAAGTGTGCTGTTCTTAGCCTGTATGAATACGTGATGCCAGAACGTGAATCTCAACGTGATTCAACTCCGTTTATGAACTTTAATTAAACCCTAGTGTGCCATGCAAGAAAAACACTCTGTTTTAGAGAAAACAGCATTCTTTCACTCTACTGTGTTTCCTATAGGGCCCGTACAGTGAGCTAGCTCAGAACAAAAGAACTGTGCTTCCTATACAAACGGGCCATAACTAGTTCAACTCAGTATTGGAAACTGAGTAAAACAGGAGCTTCTCTTCAGTCCAATACACTGTATTGGCTGGGAATAGACGCGAATGCTATTTGCACTGTTTATGGCCAAAATAGCACAAGTGTGCTGTTCTTAGCCTGAATGAACACTTGCTGCTAGAACTTGAATCTCAACGTGATTCAACTCCGTTTAGGAAGTTTAATTGAACCCTAGTGTGCCATGCAAGAAAACACTCTGTTTTAGAGAAAATATTATTCTTTCACTCTAATGTGTTTCTATAGGGCCTGTAAGTGAGCTAGCTCAGAACAAAAGAACTGTGCTTCCTACACAAACAGGGCATATCTAGTTCAACTCAGTATTGGAAGCTGAGTAAAACAGGAGCTTCTCTTCAGTCCAATACACTGTTGTGGCTGGGAACAGACGCGAATGCTATATGCACTGTATATGGCCAGAATAGCACAAGTGTGCTGTTCTTATCCTGAATGAACACTTGCTACTAGAACTTGAATCTAAACGTGATTAAATTCCGTTTAGGAACTTTAATTAAACCCTAGTGTGCCATGCAAGAAAAACACTCTGTTTTAGAGAAAACAGCATTCTTTCACTCTACTGTGTTTCCTATAGGGCCCGTAAGTGAGCTAGCTCAGAACAAAAGAACTGTGCTTCCTACACAAACGGGGCATATCTAGTTCAACTCAGTATTGGAAACTGAGTAAAACAGGAGCTTCTCTTCAGTCCAATACACTGTTGTGGCTGGGAACAGACGCGAATGCTATTTGCACTGTATATGGCCAGAAAAGCACAAGTGTGCTGTTCTTAGCCTGAATGAATACTTGATGCCAGAACGTGAATCTCAACGTGATTTAACTCCGTTTAAGAAGTTTAATTGAACCCTAGTGCGCCATGCAAGAAAAACACTCTGTTTTAGAGAAAACAGCATTCTTGAACTCTACTGTGTTTCCTATAGGGCCCATACAGTGAGCTAGCTCAGAACAAAAGAACTGTGCTTCCTACACAAACGGGGCATATCTAGTTCAACTCAGTATTGGAAACTGAGTAAAACAGGAGCTTCTCTTCAGTCCAATACACTGTACTGGCTGGGAACAGACGCGAATGCTATTTGCACTGTATATGGCCAGAATAGCACAAGTGTGCTGTTCTTAGCCTGAATGAACACTTGCTGCTAGAATTTGAATCTAAACGTGATTCAACTCCGTTTAGGAACTTTAATTAAACCCTAGTGTGCCATGCAAGAAAAACACTCTGTTTTAGAGAAAACAGCATTCTTTCACTCTACTGTGTTTCCTATAGGGCCCGTAAGTGAGCTAGCTCAGAACAAAAGAACTGTGCTTCCTACACAAACGGGGCATATCTAGTTCAACTCAGTATAGGAAACTGAGTAAAACAGGAGCTTCTCTTCAGTCCAATACACTGTTGTGGCTGGGAACAGACGCGAATGCTATTTGCACTGTTTATGGCCAAAATAGCACAAGTGTGCTGTTCTTAGCCTGAAGGAACACTTGCTGCTAGAACTTGAATCTCAACGTGATTCAACTCCATTTAGGAAGTTTAATTGAACCCTAGTGTGACATGCAAGAAAAACACTCTGTTTTAGAGAAAACAGCATTCTTTCACTCTATTGTGTTTCCTATAGGGCCCTACAGTGAGCTAGCTCAGAACAAAAGAACTGTGCTTCCTACACAAACGGGGCATATCTAGTTCAACTCAGTATTGGAAACTGAGTGAAACAGGAGCTTCTCTTCAGTCCAATACACTGTACTGGCTGGGAACAGACGCGAATGCTATTTGCACTGTATATGGCCAGAATAGCACAAGTGTGCTGTTCTTAGCCTGAATGAACACTTGCAGCTAGAACTTGAATCTAAACGTGATTCAACTCCGTTTAGGAACTTTAATTAAACCCTAGTGTGCCATGCAAGAAAAACAATCTGTTTTAGAGAAAACAGCATTCTTTCACTCTACTGTGTTTCCTATAGAGCCCGTAAGTGAGCTAGCTCAGAACAAAAGAACTGTGCTTCCTACACAAACGGGGCATATCTAGTTCAACTCAGTATTGGAAAATGAGTAAAACAGGAGCTTCTCTTCAGTCCAATACACTGTTGTGGCTGGGAACAGACGCGAATGCTATTTGCACTGTTTATGGCCAAAATAGCACAAGTGTGCTGTTCTTAGCCTGAATGAACACTTGCTGCTAGAACTTGAATCTCAACGTGATTCAACTCCGTTTAGGAAGTTTAATTGAACCCTAGTGTGCCATGCAAGAAAAACACTCTGTTTTAGAGAAAACAGCATTTTTTCACTCTACTGTGTTTCCTATAGGGCCCGGAAGTGAGCTAGCTCAGAACAAAAGAACTGTGCTTCCTACACAAACGGGCCATATCTAGTTCAACTCAGTATTGGAAACTGAGTAAAACAGGAGCTTCTCTTCAGTCCAATACACTGTTGTGGCTGGGAACAGACGCGAATGCTATTTGCACTGTATATGGCCAGAAAAGCACAAGTGTGCTGTTCTTAGCCTGAATGAATACTTGATGCCAGAACATGAATCTCAACGTGATTCAACTCCGTTTAAGAAGTTTAATTGAACCCTAGTGTGCCATGCAAGAAAAACACTCTGTTTTAGAGAAAACAGCATTCTTTCACTCTACTGTGTTTCCTATAGGGCCCGTAAGTGAGCTAGCTCAGAACAAAAGAACTGTGCTTCCTACACAAGCGAGGCATATCTAGTTCAACTCAGTATTGGAAAATGAGTAAAACAGGAGCTTCTCTTCAGTCCAATACACTGTATTGGCTGGGAACAGACACGAATGCTATTTGCACTGTTTATGGCCAAAATAGCACAAGTGTGCTGTTCTTAGCCTGAATGAACACTTGCTGCTAGAACTTGAATCTCAACGTGATTCAACTCCGTTTAGGAAGTTTAATTGAACCCTAGTGTGCCATGCAAAAAAAACACTCTCTTTTAGAGAAAACAGCATTCTTGCACTCTACTGTGTTTCCTAGAGGGCCCGTACAGAGAGCTAGCTCAGAACAAAAGAACTGTGCTTTCTACACAAACAGGGCATATCTAGTTCAACTCAGTATTGCAAACTGAGTAAAACAGGAGCTTTTCTTCAGTCCAATACACTGTATTGGCTGGGAAACAGACGCGAATGCTATTTGCACTGTATATGGCCAGAATAGCACAAGTGTGCTGTTCTTAGCCTGAATGAACACTTGCTGCTAGAACTTGAATCTCAACGTGATTGCACTCCGTTTAGGAAGTTTAATTGAACCCTAGTGTGCCATGCAAGAAAAACACTCTGTTTTAGAGAAAACAGCATTCTTTCACTCTACTGTGTTTCCTATAGAGCCCGTTAGTGAGCTAGCTCAGAACAAAAGAACTGTGCTTCCTACACAAACGGGGCATATCTAGTTCAACTCAGTATTGGAAACTGAGTAAAACAGGAGCTTCTCTTCAGTCCAATACACTGTACTGGCTTGGAACAGTCGCGAATGCTATTTGCACTGTATATGGCCAGAAAAGCACAAGTGTGCTGTTCTTAGCCTGAATGAACACTTGCTGCTAGAACTTGAATCTCAACGTGATTCAACTCCGTTTAGGAAGTTTAATTGAACCCTAGTGTGCCATGCATGAAAAACACTCTGTTTTAGGAAAACAGCATTCTTTCACTCTACTGTGTTTCCTATAGGGCCCGTAAGTGAGCTAGCTCAGAACAAAAGAACTGTGCTTCCTACACAAACGGGGCATATCTAGTTCAACTCAGTATTGGAAACTGAGTAAAACAGGAGCTTCTCTTCAGTCCAATACACTGTTGTGGCTGGGAACAGACGCGAATGCTATTTGCACTGTATATGGCCAGAAAAGCACAAGTGTGCTGTTTTTAGCCTGAATGAATACTTGATGCCAGAACGTGAATCTCAACGTGATTCAACTCCGTTTAAGAAGTTTAATTGAACCCTAGTGTGCCATGCAAGAAAAACACTCTCTTTTAGAGAAAACAGCATTCTTTCACTCTACTGTGTTTCCTATAGGGCACGTACAGTGAGCTAGCTCAGAACAAAAGAATTGTGCTTCCTACACAAACGGGGCATATCTAGTTCAACTCAGTATTGGAAACTGAGTAAAACAGGAGCTTCTCTTCAGTCCAATACACTGTACAGGCTGGGAACGGACGCGAATGCTATTTGCACTGTATATGGCCAGAATAGCACAAGTGTGCTGTTCTTAGCCTGAATGAACACTTGCTGCTAGAACTTGAATCTAAACGTGATTCAACTCCGTTTAGGAACTTTAATTAAACCCTAGTGTGCCATGCAAGAAAAACACTCTGTTTTAGAGAAAACAGCATTCTTTCACTCTACTGTGTTTCCTATAGGGCCCGTACACTGAGCTAGCTCAGAACAAAAGAACTGTGCTTCCTACAAAAACGGGGCATATCTAGTTCAACACAGTATTGGAAAATGAGTAAAACAGGAGCTTCTCTTCAGTCCAATACACTGTATTGGCTGGGAACAGACGCGAATGCTATTTGCACTGTTTATGGCCAAAATAGCACAAGTGTGCTGTTCTTAGCCTGAATGAACACTTGCTGCTAGAACTTGAATCTCAACGTGATTCAACTCCGTTTAGGAAGTTTAATTGAACCCTAGTGTGCCATGCAAGAAAAACACTCTGTTTTAGAGAAAACAGCATTCTTGCACTCTACTGTGTTTCCTATAGGGCCCGTACAGTGAGCTAGCTCAGAACAAAAGAACTGTGCTTTCTACACAAACGGGGCATATCTAGTTCAACTCAGTATTGGAAACTGAGTAATACAGGAGCTTTTCTTCAGTCCAATACACTGTACTGCTTGGGAACAGACGCGAATGCTATTTGCACTGTATATGGCCAGAATAGCACAAGTGTGCTGTTCTTAGCCTGAATGAACACTTGCTGCCAGAACGTGAATCTCAACGTGATTCAACTCCGTTTAAGAAGTTTAATTGAACCCTAGTGTGCCATGCAAGAAAAACACTCTGTTTTAGAGAAAACAGCATTCTTGCACTCTACTGTGTTTCCTATAGGGCCTGTACAGTGAGCTAGCTCAGAACAAAAGAATTGTGCTTCCTACACAAACGGGGGATATCTAGTTGAACTCAGTATAAGATACTGAGTAAAACAGGAGCTTCTCTTCAGTCCAATACACTGTATTGGCTGGGAACAGATGCGAATGCTATTTGCACTGTATATGGCCAGAATAGCACAAGTGTTCTGTTCTTAGCCTGAATGAACACTTGCTGCTAGAACTTGAATCTCAACGTGATTGCACTCCGTTCAGGAAGTTTAATTGAACCCTAGTGTGCCATGCAAGAAAAACACTCTGTTTTAGAGAAAACAGCATTCTTTCACTCTACTGTGTTTCCTATAGGGCCCGTAAGTGAACTAGCTCAGAACAAAAGAACTGTGCTTCCTACACAAACGGGGCATATCTAGTTCAACTCAGTATTGGAAACTGAGTAAAACAGGAGCTTCTCTTCAGTCCAATACACTGTATTGGCTGGGAACAGACGCGAATGCTATTTGCACTGTTTATGGCCAGAATAGCACAAGGGTGCTGTTCTTATCCTGAATGAACACTTGCTGCTAGAACTTGAATCTAAACGTGATTCAACTCCGTTTAGGAACTTTAATTAAACCCTAGTGTGCCATGCAAGAAAAACACTCTGTTTTAGAGAAAACAGCATTCTTTCACTCTACTGTGTTTCCTATAGGGCCCGTAAGTGAGCTAGCTCAGAACAAAAGAACTGTGCTTCCTACACAAACGGGGCATATCTAGTTCAACTCAGTATTGGAAACTGAGTAAAACAGGAGCTTCTCTTCAGTCCAATACACTGTACTGGCTGGGAACAGACGCGAATGCTATTTGCACTGTATATGGCCAAAATAGCACAAGTGTGCTGTTCTTAGCCTGAATGAACACTTGCTGCTAGAACTTGAATCTCAACGTGATTCAACTCCGTTTAGGAAGTTTAATTGAACCCTAGTGTGCCATGCAAGAAAAACACTCTCTTTTAGAGAAAACAGCATTCTTGCACTCTACTGTGTTTCCTATAGGGCCCGTACAGTGAGCTAGCTCAGAACAAAAGAACTGTGATTTCTACACAAGCAGGGCATATCTAGTTCAACTCAGTATTGGAAACTGAGTAAAACAGGAGCTTTTCTTCAGTCCAATACACTGTACTGCTTGGGAACAGACGCGAATGCTATTTGCACTGTATATGGCCAGAATAGCACAAGTGTGCTGTTCTTAGCCTGAATGAACACTTGCTGCCAGAACGTGAATCTCAACGTGATTCAACTCCGTTTAAGAAGTTTAATTGAACCCTAGTGTGCCATGCAAGAAAAACACTCTGTTTTAGAGAAAACAGCATTCTTGCACTCTACTGTGTTTCCTATAGGGCCCGTACAGTGAGCTAGCTCAGAACAAAAGAATTGTGCTTCCTACACAAACGGGGCATATCTAGTTGAACTCAGTATAAGATACTGAGTAAAACAGGAGCTTCTCTTCAGTCCAATACACTGTATTGGCTGGGAACAGACGCGAATGCTATTTGCACTCTATATGGCCAGAATAGCACAAGTGTGCTGTTCTTAGCCTGAATGAACACTTGCTGCTAGAACTTGAATCTCAACGTGATTGCACTCCGTTCAGGAAGTTTAATTGAACCCTAGTGTGCCATGCAAGAAAAACACTCTGTTTTAGAGAAAACAGCATTCTTTCACTCTACTGTGTTTCCTATAGGGCCAGTACAGTGAGCTAGCTCAGAACAAAAGAACTGTGCTTCCTACACAAACGGGGCATATCTAGTTCAACTCAGTATTGGAAACTGAGTAAAACAGGGGCTTCTCTTCAGTCCAATACACTGTACTGGCTGGGAACAGTCGCGAATGCTATTTGCACTGTATATGGCCAGAAAAGCACAAGTGTGCTGTTCTTAGCCTGAATGAACACTTGCTGCTAGAACTTGAATCTCAACGTGATTCAACTCCATTTAGGAAGTTTAATTGAACCCTAGTGTACCATGCAAGAAAAACACTCTGTTTTAGAGAAAACAGCATTCTTTCACTCTACTGTGTTTCCTATAGGGCCCGTAAGTGAGCTAGCTCAGAACAAAAGAACTGTGCTTCCTACACAAACGGGGCATATCTAGTTCAACTCAGTATTGGAAACTGAGTAAAACAGGAGCTTCTCTTCAGTCCAATACACTGTATTGGCTGGGAACAGACACGAATACTATTTGCACTGTTTATGGCCAAAATAGCACAAGTGTGCTGTTCTTAGCCTGAATGAACACTTGCTGCTAGAACTTGAATCTCAACGTGATTCAACTCCGTTTAGGAAGTTTAATTGAACCCTAGTGTGCCATGCAAGAAAAACACTCTCTTTTAGAGAAAACAGCATTCTTGCACTCTACTGTGTTTCCTATAGGGCCCGTACAGTGAGCTAGCTCAGAACAAAAGAACTGTGCTTTCTACACAAACGGGGCATATCTAGTTCAACTCAGTATTGGAAACTGAGTAAAACAGGAGCTTTTCTTCAGTCCAATACACTGTACTGCTTGGGAAGAGACGCGAATGCTATTTGCACTGTATATGGCCAGAATAGCACAAGTATGCTGTTCTTAGCCTGAATGAACACTTGCTGCCAGAACGTGAATCTCAACGTGTCAACTCCGTTTAAGAAGTTTAATTGAACCCTAGTGTGCCATGCAAGAAAAACACTCTGTTTTAGAGAAAACAGCATTCTTGCACTCTACTGTGTTTCCTATAGGGCCTGTACAGTGAGCTAGCTCAGAACAAAAGAATTGTGCTTCCTACACAAACGGGGCATATCTAGTTCAACTCAGTATTGGATACTGAGTAAAACAGGAGCTTCTCTTCAGTCCAATACACTGTATAGGCTGGGAACAGACGCGAATGCTATTTGCACTGTATATGGCCAGAATACCACAAGTGTGCTGTTCTTAGTCTGAATGAACACTTGCTGCTAGAACTTGAATCTCAACGTGATTGCACTCCGTTTAGGAAGTTTAATTGAACCCTAGTGTGCCATGCAAGAAAAACACTCTGTTTTAGAGAAAACAGCATTCTTTCACTCTACTGTGCTTCCTATAGGGCCCGTAAGTGAGCTAGCTAAGAACAAAAGAACTGTGCTTCCTACACAAACGGGGCATATCTAGTTCAACTCAGTTTTGGAAAATGAGTAAAACAGGAGCTTCTCTTCAGTCCAATACACTGTACTGGCTGGGAACAGTCGCGAATGCTATTTGCACTGTATATGGCCAGAAAAGCACAAGTGTGCTCTTCTGAGCCTGAATGAACACTTGCTGCTAGGACTTTAATCTCAATGTGATTCAACTCCGTTTAGGAAGTTTAATTGAACCCTAGTGTGACATGCAAGAAAAACACTCTGTTTTAGAGAAAACAGCATTCTTTCACTCTACTGTGTTTCCTATAGGGCCCGTAAGTGAGCTAGCTCAGAACAAAAGAACTGTGCTTCCTACACAAACGGGGCATATCTAGTTCAACTCAGTTTTGGAAAATGAGTAAAACAGGAGCTTCTCTTCAGTCCAATACACTGTACTGGCTGGGAACAGACGCGAATGCTATTTGCACTGTATATGGCCAGAATAGCACAAGTGTGCTGTTCTTAGCCTGAATGAACACTTGATGCCAGAACGTGAATCTCAAGGTGATTCAACTCCATTTAAGAAGTTTAATTGAACCCTAGTGTGCCATGCAAGAAAAACACTCTGTTTCAGAGAAAACAGCATTCTTGCACTCTACTGTGTTTCCTATAGGGCCCGTACAGTGAGCTAGCTCAGAACAAAAGAACTGTGCTTCCTACACAAACAGGGCATATCTAGTTCAACTCAGTATTGGAAACTGAGTAAAACAGGAGCTTCTCTTCAGTTCAATACACTATACTGGCTGGGAACAGACGCGAATGCTATTTGCACTGTATATGGCCAGAATAGCACAAGTGTGCTGTTCTTAGCCTGAATGAACACTTGATGCCAGAACGTGAATCTCAAGGTGATTCAACTCCATTTAAGAAGTTTAATTGAACCCTAGTGTGCCATGCAAGAAAAACACTCTGTTTCAGAGAAAACAGCATTCTTGCACTCTACTGTGTTTCCTATAGGGCCCGTACAGTGAGCTAGCTCAGAACAAAAGAACTGTGCTTCCTACACAAACAGGGCATATCTAGTTCACCTCAGTATTGGATACTGAGTAAAACAGGAGCTTCTCTTCAGTCCAATACACTATACTGGCTGGGAACAGACGCGAATGCTATTTGCACTGTATATTGCCAGAATAGCACAAGTGTGCTGTTCTTAGCCTGAATGAACACTTGCTGCTAGAACTTGAATCTAAACGTGATTCAACTCCGTTTAGGAACTTTAATTGAACCCTAGTGTGCCATGCAAGAAAAACACTCTGTTTTAGAGAAAACAGCATTCTTTCACCTCTACTGTGTTTCCTATAGGGCACGTAAGTGAGCTAGCTCAGAACAAAAGAACTGTGCTTTCTACACAAACGGGGCATATCTAGTTCAACTCAGTATTGGAAACTGAGTAAAACAGGAGCTTCTCTTCAGTCCAATACACTGTACTGGCTGGGAACACACGCAAATGCTATTTGCACTGTATATGGCCAGAAAAGCACAAGTGTGCTGATCTTAGCCTGAATGAACACTTGCTACTAGAACTTGAATCTAAACGTGATTCAACTCCGTTTAGGAACTTTAATTAAACCCTAGTGTGCCATGCAAGAAAAACACTCTGTTTTAGAGAAAACATTATTCTTTCACTCTACTGTGTTTCTATAGGGCCCGTAAGTGAGCTAGCTCAGAACAAAAGAACTGTGCTTCCTACAGAAACGGGGCATATCTAGTTCAACTCAGTATTGGAAACTGAGTAAAACAGGAGCTTCTCTTCAGTCCAATACACTGTTGTGGCTGGGAACAGAGGAGAATGCTATTTGCACTGTATATGGCCAGAATAGCACAAGTGTGCTGTTCTTAGCCTGAATGAACACTTGCTGCCAGAACGTGAATCTCAACGTGATTCAACTCCGTTTAAGAAGTTTAATTGAACCCTAGTGTGCCATGCAAGAAAAACACTCTGTTTTAGAGAAAACAGCATTCTTGCACTCTACTGTGTTTCCTATAGGGCCTGTACAGTGAGCTAGCTCAGAACAAAAGAATTGTGCTTCCTACACAAACGGGGCATATCTAGTTCAACTCAGTATAAGATACTGAGTAAAACAGGAGCTTCTCTTCAGTCCAATACACTGTATTGGCTGGGAACAGACGCGAATGCTATTTGCACTCTATATGGCCAGAATAGCACAAGTGTGCTGTTCTTAGCCTGAATGAACACTTGCTGCTAGAACTTGAATCTCAACGTGATTGCACTCCGTTCAGGAAGTTTAATTGAACCCTAGTGTGCCATGCAAGAAAAACACTCTGTTTTAGAGAAAACAGCATTCTTTCACTCTACTGTGTTTCCTATAGGGCCAGTACAGTGAGCTAGCTCAGAACAAAAGAACTGTGCTTCCTACACAAACGGGGCATATCTAGTTCAACTCAGTATTGGAAACTGAGTAAAACAGGGGCTTCTCTTCAGTCCAATACACTGTACTGGCTGGGAACAGTCGCGAATGCTATTTGCACTGTATATGGCCAGAAAAGCACAAGTGTGCTGTTCTTAGCCTGAATGAACACTTGCTGCTAGAACTTGAATCTCAACGTGATTCAACTCCATTTAGGAAGTTTAATTGAACCCTAGTGTGCCATGCAAGAAAAACACTCTGTTTTAGAGAAAACAGCATTCTTTCACTCTACTGTGTTTCCTATAGGGCCCGTAAGTGAGCTAGCTCAGAACAAAAGAACTGTGCTTCCTACACAAACGGGGCATATCTAGTTCAACTCAGTATTGGAAACTGAGTAAAACAGGAGCTTCTCTTCAGTCCAATACACTGTATTGGCTGGGAACAGACACGAATACTATTTGCACTGTTTATGGCCAAAATAGCACAAGTGTGCTGTTCTTAGCCTGAATGAACACTTGCTGCTAGAACTTGAATCTCAACGTGATTCAACTCCGTTTAGGAAGTTTAATTGAACCCTAGTGTGCCATGCAAGAAAAACACTCTCTTTTAGAGAAAACAGCATTCTTGCACTCTACTGTGTTTCCTATAGGGCCCGTACAGTGAGCTAGCTCAGAACAAAAGAACTGTGCTTTCTACACAAACGGGGCATATCTAGTTCAACTCAGTATTGGAAACTGAGTAAAACAGGAGCTTTTCTTCAGTCCAATACACTGTACTGCTTGGGAAGAGACGCGAATGCTATTTGCACTGTATATGGCCAGAATAGCACAAGTATGCTGTTCTTAGCCTGAATGAACACTTGCTGCCAGAACGTGAATCTCAACGTGTCAACTCCGTTTAAGAAGTTTAATTGAACCCTAGTGTGCCATGCAAGAAAAACACTCTGTTTTAGAGAAAACAGCATTCTTGCACTCTACTGTGTTTCCTATAGGGCCTGTACAGTGAGCTAGCTCAGAACAAAAGAATTGTGCTTCCTACACAAACGGGGCATATCTAGTTCAACTCAGTATTGGATACTGAGTAAAACAGGAGCTTCTCTTCAGTCCAATACACTGTATAGGCTGGGAACAGACGCGAATGCTATTTGCACTGTATATGGCCAGAATACCACAAGTGTGCTGTTCTTAGTCTGAATGAACACTTGCTGCTAGAACTTGAATCTCAACGTGATTGCACTCCGTTTAGGAAGTTTAATTGAACCCTAGTGTGCCATGCAAGAAAAACACTCTGTTTTAGAGAAAACAGCATTCTTTCACTCTACTGTGCTTCCTATAGGGCCCGTAATTGAGCTAGCTCAGAACAAAAGAACTGTGCTTCCTACACAAACGGGGCATATCTAGTTCAACTCAGTATTGGATACTGAGTAAAACAGGAGCTTCTCTTCAGTCCAATACACTGTACTGGCTGGTAACAGTCGCGAATGCTATTTGCACTATATATGGCCAGAAAAGCACAAGTGTGCTCTTCTGAGCCTGAATGAACACTTGCTGCTAGGACTTGAATCTCAACGTGATTCAACTCCGTTTAGGAAGTTTAATTGAACCCTAGTGTGACATGCAAGAAAAACACTCTGTTTTAGAGAAAACAGCATTCTTTCACTCTACTGTGTTTCCTATAGGGCCCGTAAGTGAGCTAGCTAAGAACAAAAGAACTGTGCTTCCTACACAAACGGGGCATATCTAGTTCAACTCAGTTTTGGAAAATGAGTAAAACAGGAGCTTCTCTTCAGTCCAATACACTGTACTGGCTGGGAACAGTCGCGAATGCTATTTGCACTGTATATGGCCAGAAAAGCACAAGTGTGCTCTTCTGAGCCTGAATGAACACTTGCTGCTAGGACTTTAATCTCAATGTGATTCAACTCCGTTTAGGAAGTTTAATTGAACCCTAGTGTGACATGCAAGAAAAACACTCTGTTTTAGAGAAAACAGCATTCTTTCACTCTACTGTGTTTCCTATAGGGCCCGTAAGTGAGCTAGCTCAGAACAAAAGAACTGTGCTTCCTACACAAACGGGGCATATCTAGTTCAACTCAGTTTTGGAAAATGAGTAAAACAGGAGCTTCTCTTCAGTCCAATACACTGTACTGGCTGGGAACAGACGCGAATGCTATTTGCACTGTATATGGCCAGAATAGCACAAGTGTGCTGTTCTTAGCCTGAATGAACACTTGATGCCAGAACGTGAATCTCAAGGTGATTCAACTCCATTTAAGAAGTTTAATTGAACCCTAGTGTGCCATGCAAGAAAAACACTCTGTTTCAGAGAAAACAGCATTCTTGCACTCTACTGTGTTTCCTATAGGGCCCGTACAGTGAGCTAGCTCAGAACAAAAGAACTGTGCTTCCTACACAAACAGGGCATATCTAGTTCAACTCAGTATTGGAAACTGAGTAAAACAGGAGCTTCTCTTCAGTTCAATACACTATACTGGCTGGGAACAGACGCGAATGCTATTTGCACTGTATATGGCCAGAATAGCACAAGTGTGCTGTTCTTAGCCTGAATGAACACTTGATGCCAGAACGTGAATCTCAAGGTGATTCAACTCCATTTAAGAAGTTTAACTGAACCCTAGTGTGCCATGCAAGAAAAACACTCTGTTTCAGAGAAAACAGCATTCTTGCACTCTACTGTGTTTCCTATAGGGCCCGTACAGTGAGCTAGCTCAGAACAAAAGAACTGTGCTTCCTACACAAACAGGGCATATCTAGTTCAACTCAGTATTGGATACTGAGTAAAACAGGAGCTTCTCTTCAGTCCAATACACTATACTGGCTGGGAACAGACGCGAATGCTATTTGCACTGTATATTGCCAGAATAGCACAAGTGTGCTGTTCTTAGCCTGAATGAACACTTGCTGCTAGAACTTGAATCTAAACGTGATTCAACTCCGTTTAGGAACTTTAATTGAACCCTAGTGTGCCATGCAAGAAAAACACTCTGTTTTAGAGAAAACAGCATTCTTTCACCTCTACTGTGTTTCCTATAGGGCACGTAAGTGAGCTAGCTCAGAACAAAAGAACTGTGCTTTCTACACAAACGGGGCATATCTAGTTCAACTCAGTATTGGAAACTGAGTAAAACAGGAGCTTCTCTTCAGTCCAATACACTGTACTGGCTGGGAACACACGCAAATGCTATTTGCACTGTATATGGCCAGAAAAGCACAAGTGTGCTGTTCTTAGCCTGAATGAACACTTGCTACTAGAACTTGAATCTAAACGTGATTCAACTCCGTTTAGGAACTTTAATTAAACCCTAGTGTGCCATGCAAGAAAAACACTCTGTTTTAGAGAAAACATTATTCTTTCACTCTACTGTGTTTCTATAGGGCCCGTAAGTGAGCTAGCTCAGAACAAAAGAACTGTGCTTCCTACAGAAACGGGGCATATCTAGTTCAACTCAGTATTGGAAACTGAGTAAAACAGGAGCTTCTCTTCAGTCCAATACACTGTTGTGGCTGGGAACAGAGGAGAATGCTATTTGCACTGTATATGGCCAGAATAGCACAAGTGTGCTGTTCTTAGCCTGAATGAACACTTGCTGCCAGAACGTGAATCTCAACGTGATTCAACTCCGTTTAAGAAGTTTAATTGAACCCTAGTGTGCCATGCAAGAAAAACACTCTGTTTTAGAGAAAACAGCATTCTTGCACTCTACTGTGTTTCCTATAGGGCCTGTACAGTGAGCTAGCTCAGAACAAAAGAATTGTGCTTCCTACACAAACGGGGCATATCTAGTTCAACTCAGTATAAGATACTGAGTAAAACAGGAGCTTCTCTTCAGTCCAATACACTGTATTGACTGGGAACAGACGCGAATGCTATTTGCACTGTATATGGCCAGAATAGCACAAGTGTGCTGTTCTTAGCCTGAATGAACACTTGCTGCTAGAACTTGAATCTCAACGTGATTGCACTCCGTTCAGGAAGTTTAATTGAACCCTAGTGTGCCATGCAAGAAAAACACTCTGTTTTAGAGAAAACAGCATTCTTTCACTCTACTGTGTTTCCTATAGGGCCAGTACAGTGAGCTAGCTCAGAACAAAAGAACTGTGCTTCCTACACAAACGGGGCATATCTAGTTCAACTCAGTATTGGAAACTGAGTAAAACAGGGGCTTCTCTTCAGTCCAATACACTGTACTGCTTGGGAACAGACGCGAATGCTATTTGCACTGTATATGGCCAGAATACCACAAGTGTGCTGTTCTTAGCCTGAATGAACACTTGCTGCTAGAACTTGAATCTAAACGTGATTCAACTCCGTTTAGGAACTTTAATTAAACCCTAGTGTGCCATGCAAGAAAAACACTCTGTTTTAGAGAAAACAGCATTCTTTCACTCTACTGTGTTTCCTATAGGGCCCGTAAGTGAGCTAGCTCAGAACAAAAGAACTGTGCTTCCTACACAAACGGGGCATATCTAGTTCAACTCAGTATTGGAAACTGAGTAAAACAGGAGCTTCTCTTCAGTCCAATACACTGTATTGGCTGGGAACAGACGCGAATACTATTTGCACTGTTTATGGCCAAAATAGCACAAGTGTGCTGTTCTTAGCCTGAATGAACACTTGCTGCTAGAACTTGAATCTCAACGTGATTCAACTCCGTTTAGGAAGTTTAATTGAACCCTAGTGTGCCATGCAAGAAAAACACTCTCTTTTAGAGAAAACAGCATTCTTGCACTCTACTGTGTTTCCTATAGGGCCCGTACAGTGAGCTAGCTCAGAACAAAAGAACTGTGCTTTCTACACAAACGGGGCATATCTAGTTCAACTCAGTATTGGAAACTGAGTAAAACAGGAGCTTTTCTTCAGTCCAATACACTGTACTGCTTGGGAACAGACGCGAATGCTATTTGCACTGTATATGGCCAGAATAGCACAAGTGTGCTGTTCTTAGCCTGAATGAACACTTGCTGCCAGAACGTGAATCTCAAAGTGTCAACTCCGTTTAAGAAGTTTAATTGAACCCTAGTGTGCCATGCAAGAAAAACACTCTGGTTTAGAGAAAACAGTATTCTTGCACTCTACTGTGTTTCCTATAGGGCCTGTACAGTGAGCTAGCTCAGAACAAAAGAATTGTGCTTCCTACACAAACGGGGCATATCTAGTTCAACTCAGTATTGGATACTGAGTAAAACAGGAGCTTCTCTTCAGTCCAATACACTGTATTGGCTGGGAACAGACGCGAATGCTATTTGCACTGTATATGGCCAGAATACCACAAGTGTGCTGTTCTTAGCCTGAATGAACACTTGCTGCTAGAACTTGAATCTCAACGTGATTGCACTCCGTTTATGAAGTTTAATTGAACCCTAGTGTGCCATGCAAGAAAAACACTCTGTTTTAGAGAAAACAGCATTCTTTCACTCTACTGTGCTTCCTATAGGGCCCGTAATTGAGCTAGCTCAGAACAAAAGAACTGTGCTTCCTACACAAACGGGGCATATCTAGTTCAACTCAGTATTGGAAACTGAGTAAAACAGGAGCTTCTCTTCAGTCCAATACACTGTACTGGCTGGTAACAGTCGCGAATGCTATTTGCACTGTATATGGCCAGAAAAGCACAAGTGTGCTCTTCTGAGCCTGAATGAACACTTGCTGCTAGGACTTGAATCTCAACGTGATTCAACTCCGTTTAGGAAGTTTAATTGAACCCTAGTGTGACATGCAAGAAAAACACTCTGTTTTAGAGAAAACAGCATTCTTTCACTCTACTGTGTTTCATATAGGGCCCGTAAGTGAGCTAGCTCAGAACAAAAGAACTGTGCTTCCTACACAAACGGGGCATATCTAGTTCAACTCAGTTTTGGAAAATGAGTAAAACAGGAGCTTCTCTTCAGTCCAATACACTGTACTGGCTGGGAACAGTCGCGAATGCTATTTGCACTGTATATGGCCAGAAAAGCACAAGTGTGCTCTTCTGAGCCTGAATGAACACTTGCTGCTAGGACTTGAATCTCAACGTGATTCAACTCCGTTTAGGAAGTTTAATTGAACCCTAGTGTGACATGCAAGAAAAACACTCTGTTTTAGAGAAAACAGCATTCTTTCACTCTACTGTGTTTCCGATAGGGCCCGTAAGTCAGCTAGCTCAGAACAAAAGAACTGTGCTTCCTACACAAACGGGGCATATCTAGTTCAACTCAGTTTTGGAAAATGAGTAAAACAGGAGCTTCTCTTCAGTCCAATACACTGTACTGGCTGGGAACAGACGCGAATGCTATTTGCACTGTATATGGCCAGAATAGCACAAGTGTGCTGTTCTTAGCCTGAATGAACACTTGATGCCAGAACGTGAATCTCAAGGTGATTCAACTCCATTTAAGAAGTTTAATTGAACCCTAGTGTGCCATGCAAGAAAAACACTCTGTTTTAGAGAAAACAGCATTCTTGCACTCTACTGTGTTTCCTATAGGGCCCGTACTGTGAGCTAGCTCAGAACAAAAGAACTGTGCTTTCTACACAAACGGGGCATATCTAGTTCAACTCAGTATTGGAAACTGAGTAAAACAGGAGCTTCTCTTCAGTCCAATACACTGTACTGGCTGGGAACACACGCAAATGCTATTTGCACTGTATATGGCCAGAAAAGCACAAGTGTGCTGTTCTTAGCCTGAATGAACACTTGCTACTAGAACTTGAATCTAAACGTGATTCAACTCCGTTTAGGAACTTTAATTAAACCCTAGTGGGCCATGCAAGAAAAACACTCTGTTTTAGAGAAAACATTATTCTTTCACTCTACTGTGTTTCTATAGGGCCCGTAAGTGAGCTAGCTCAGAACAAAAGAACTGTGCTTCCTACAGAAACGGGGCATATCTAGTTCAACTCAGTATTGGAAACTGAGTAAAACAGGAGCTTCTCTTCAGTCCAATACACTGTTGTGGCTGGGAACAGAGGAGAATGCTATTTGCACTGTATATGGCCAGAATAGCACAAGTGTGCTGTTCTTAGCCTGAATGAACACTTGCTGCTAGAACTTGAATCTAAAAGTGATTCAATTCCGTTTAGGAACTTTAATTAAACCCTATTTGCCATGCAAGAAAAACACTCAGTTTTAGAGAAAACAGCTTTCTTTCACTCTACTGTGTTTCCTATAGGGCCCGTAAGTGAGCTAGCTCAGAACAAAAGAACTGTGCTTCCTACACAAACGGGGCATATCTAGTTCAACTCAGTATTGGAGACTGAGTAAAACAGGAGCTTCTCTTCAGTCCAATACACTGTACTGGCTGGGAACAGACGCAAATGCTATTTGCACTGTATATGGCCAGAAAAGCACAAGTGTGCTGTTCTTAGCCTGAATGAACACTTGCTACTAGAACTTGAATCTAAACGTGATTCAACTTCGTTTAGGAACTTTAATTAAACCCTAGTGTGCCATGCAAGAAAAACACTCTGTTTTAGAGAAAACAGCATTCATTCACTCTACTGTGTTTCCTATAGGGCCCGTAAGTGAGCTAGCTCAGAACAAAAGAACTGTGCTTCCTACACAAACGGGGCATATCTAGTTCAACTCAGTATTGGAAACTGAGTAAAACAGGAGCTTCTCTTCAGTCCAATACACTGTATTGGCTGGGAACAGACGGGAATGCTATTTGCACTGTTTATGGCCAAAATAGCACAAGTGTGCTATTCTTAGCCTGAATGAACACTTGCTGCTATAACTTGAATCTCAACGTGATTCAACTCCGCTTAGGAAGTTTAATTGAACCCTAGTGTGCCATGCAAGAAAAACACTCTGTTTTAGAGAAAACAGCATTCTTGCACTCTACTGTGTTTCCTATAGGGCCCGTACAGTGAGCTAGCTCAGAACAAAAGAACTGTGCTTTCTACACAAACGGGGCATATCTAGTTCAACTCAGTATTGGAAACTGAGTAAAACAGGAGCTTCTCTTCAGTCCAATACACTGTACTGCTTGGGAACAGACACGAATGCTATTTGCACTGTATATGGCCAGAATAGCACAAGTGTGCTGTTCTTAGCCTGAATGAACACTTGCTGCTAGAACTTGAATCTCAACGTGATTCCACTCCGTTTAGGAAGTTTAATGGAACCCTAGTGTGCGTTGCAAGAAAAACACTCTGTTTTAGAGAAAACAGCATTCTTTCACTCTGCTGTGTTTCCTCTAGGGCCCGTACAGTGAGCTAGCTCAGAACAAAAGAACTGTGCTTCATACACAAACGGGGCATATCTAGTTCAACTCAGTATTGGAAACTGAGTAAAACAGGAGCTTCTCTTCAGTCCAATACACTGTTGTGGCTGGGAACAGACGCGAATGCTATTTGCACTGTATATGGCCAGAAAAGCACAAGTGTGCTGTTCTTAGCCTGAATGAATACTTGATGCCAGAACATGAATCTCAACGTGATTCAACTCCGTTTAAGAAGTTTAATTGAACCCTAGTGTGCCATGCAAGAAAAACACTCTGTTTTAGAGAAAACAGCATTCTTTCACTCTACTGTGTTTCCTATAGGGCCCGTAAGTGAGCTAGCTCAGAACAAAAGAACTGTGCTTCCTACACAAACGGGGCATATCTAGTTCAACTCAGTATTGGAAACTGAGTAAAACAGGAGCTTCTCTTCAGTCCAATACACTGTTGTGGCTGGGAACAGACGCGAATGCTATTTGCACTGTATGTGGCCAGAAAAGCACAAGTGTGCTGTTCTTAGCCTGAATGAAAACTTGCTGCTAGTACTTGAATCTAAACGTGATTCAACTCCGTTTAGGAACTTTAATTAAACCCTAGTGTGCCACGCAAGAAAAACACTCTGTTTTAGAGAAAACAGCATTCTTTCACTCTACTGTGTTTCCTATAGGGCCCGTAAGTGAGCTAGCTCAGAACAAAAGAACTGTGCTTCCTACACAAACGGGGCATATCTAGTTCAACTCAGTATTGGAAAATGAGTAAAACAGGAGCTTCTCTTCAGTCCAATACACTGTATTGGCTGGGAACAGACGCGAATGCTATTTGCACTGTTAATGGCCAAAATAGCACAAGTGTGCTGTTCTTAGTCTGATTGAACACTTGATGCTAGAACTTGAATCTCAACGTGATTCAACTCCGTTTAGGAAGTTTAATTGAACCCTAGTGTGCCATGCAAGAAAAACACTCCCTTTTAGAGAAAACAGCTTTCTTGAACTCTACTGTGTTTCCTATAGGGCCTGTACAGTGAGCTAGCTCAGAACAAAAGAATTGTGCTTCCTACACAAACGGGGCATATCTAGTTGAACTCATTTTGGATTCTGAGTAAAACAGGAGCTTCTCTTCAGTCCAATACACTGTACTGCTTGGGAACAGACACGAATGCTATTTGCACTGTATATGGCCAGAATAGCACAAGTGTGCTGTTCTTAGCCTGAATGAACACTTGCTGCTAGAACTTGAATCTCAACGTGATTCCACTCCGTTTAGGAAGTTTAATGGAACCCTAGTGTGCGTTGCAAGAAAAACACTCTGTTTTAGAGAAAACAGCATTCTTGCACTCTACTGTTTTTCCTATAGGGCTCGAACAGTGAGCTAGCTCAGAACAAAAGAATTGTGCTTCCTACACAAACGGGGCATATCTAGTTCAACTCAGTATTGGATACTGAGTAAAACAGGAGCTTCTCTTCAGTCCAATACACTGTATTGGCTGGGAACAGACGCGAATGCTATTTGCACTATATATGGCCAGAATAGCACAAGTGTGCTGTTCTTAGCCTGAATGAACACTTGCTGCTAGAACTTGAATCTCAACGTGATTGCACTCCGTTTAGGAAGTTTAATTGAACCCTCGTGTGCCATGCAAGAAAAACACTCTGTTTTAGAGAAAACAGCATTCTTTCACTCTACTGTGTTTCCTATAGGGCCCGGAAGTGAGCTAGCTCAGAACAAAAGAACTGTGCTTCCTACACAAACGGGGCATATCTAGTTCAATTCAGTATGGGAAACTGAGTAAAACAGGAGCTTCTCTTCAGTCCAATACACTGTACAGGCTGGGAACAGACGCGAATGCTATTTGCACTGTATATGGCCAGAATAGCACAAGTGTGCTGTTCTTAGCCTGAATGAACACTTGCTGCTAGAACTTGAATCTAAACGTGATTCAACTCCGTTTAGGAACTTTAATTAAACCCTAGTGTGCCATGCAAGAAAAACACTCTGTTTTAGAGAAAACAGCATTCTTTCACTCTACTGTGTTTCCTATAGGGCCCGTACACTGAGCTAGCTCAGAACAAAAGAACTGTGCTTCCTACACAAACGGGGCATATCTAGTTCAACTCAGTATTGGAAACTGAGTAAAACAGGAGCTTCTCTTCAGTCCAATACACTGTTGTGGCTGGGAACAGAGGAGAATGCTATTTGCACTGTATATGGCCAGAATAGCACAAGTGTGCTGTTCTTAGCCTGAATGAACACTTGCTGCTAGAACTTGAATCTAAAAGTGATTCAATTCCGTTTAGGAACTTTAATTAAACCCTATTTGCCATGCAAGAAAAACACTCAGTTTTAGAGAAAACAGCTTTCTTTCACTCTACTGTGTTTCCTATAGGGCCCGTAAGTGAGCTAGCTCAGAACAAAAGAACTGTGCTTCCTACACAAACGGGGCATATCTAGTTCAACTCAGTATTGGAGACTGAGTAAAACAGGAGCTTCTCTTCAGTCCAATACACTGTACTGGCTGGGAACAGACGCAAATGCTATTTGCACTGTATATGGCCAGAAAAGCACAAGTGTGCTGTTCTTAGCCTGAATGAACACTTGCTACTAGAACTTGAATCTAAACGTGATTCAACTTCGTTTAGGAACTTTAATTAAACCCTAGTGTGCCATGCAAGAAAAACACTCTGTTTTAGAGAAAACAGCATTCATTCACTCTACTGTGTTTCCTATAGGGCCCGTAAGTGAGCTAGCTCAGAACAAAAGAACTGTGCTTCCTACCCAAACGGGGCATATCTAGTTCAACTCAGTATTGGAAACTGAGTAAAACAGGAGCTTCTCTTCAGTCCAATACACTGTACTGGCTGGGAACAGACGGGAATGCTATTTGCACTGTTTATGGCCAAAATAGCACAAGTGTGCTATTCTTAGCCTGAATGAACACTTGCTGCTATAACTTGAATCTCAACGTGATTCAACTCCGCTTAGGAAGTTTAATTGAACCCTAGTGTGCCATGCAAGAAAAACACTCTGTTTTAGAGAAAACAGCATTCTTGCACTCTACTGTGTTTCCTATAGGGCCCGTACAGTGAGCTAGCTCAGAACAAAAGAACTGTGCTTTCTACACAAACGGGGCATATCTAGTTCAACTCAGTATTGGAAACTGAGTAAAACAGGAGCTTCTCTTCAGTCCAATACACTGTACTGCTTGGGAACAGACACGAATGCTATTTGCACTGTATATGGCCAGAATAGCACAAGTGTGCTGTTCTTAGCCTGAATGAACACTTGCTGCTAGAACTTGAATCTCAACGTGATTCCACTCCGTTTAGGAAGTTTAATGGAACCCTAGTGTGCGTTGCAAGAAAAACACTCTGTTTTAGAGAAAACAGCATTCTTTCACTCTGCTGTGTTTCCTCTAGGGCCCGTACAGTGAGCTAGCTCAGAACAAAAGAACTGTGCTTCATACACAAACGGGGCATATCTAGTTCAACTCAGTATTGGAAACTGAGTAAAACAGGAGCTTCTCTTCAGTCCAATACACTGTTGTGGCTGGGAACAGACGCGAATGCTATTTGCACTGTATATGGCCAGAAAAGCACAAGTGTGCTGTTCTTAGCCTGAATGAATACTTGATGCCAGAACATGAATCTCAACGTGATTCAACTCTGTTTAAGAAGTTTAATTGAACCCTAGTGTGCCATGCAAGAAAAACACTCTGTTTTAGAGAAAACAGCATTCTTTCACTCTACTGTGTTTCCTATAGGGCCCGTAAGTGAGCTAGCTCAGAACAAAAGAACTGTGCTTCCTACACAAACGGGGCATATCTAGTTCAACTCAGTATTGGAAACTGAGTAAAACAGGAGCTTCTCTTCAGTCCAATACACTGTTGTGGCTGGGAACAGACGCGAATGCTATTTGCACTGTATATGGCCAGAAAAGCACAAGTGTGCTGTTCTTAGCCTGAATGAAAACTTGCTGCTAGAACTTGAATCTAAACGTGATTCAACTCCGTTTAGGAACTTTAATTAAACCCTAGTGTGCCACGCAAGAAAAACACTCTGTTTTAGAGAAAACAGCATTCTTTCACTCTACTGTGTTTCCTATAGGGCCCGTAAGTGAGCTAGCTCAGAACAAAAGAACTGTGCTTCCTACACAAACGGGGCATATCTAGTTCAACTCAGTATTGGAAAATGAGTAAAACAGGAGCTTCTCTTCAGTCCAATACACTGTATTGGCTGGGAACAGACGCGAATGCTATTTGCACTGTTAATGGCCAAAATAGCACAAGTGTGCTGTTCTTAGTCTGATTGAACACTTGATGCTAGAACTTGAATCTCAACGTGATTCAACTCCGTTTAGGAAGTTTAATTGAACCCTAGTGTGCCATGCAAGAAAAACACTCCCTTTTAGAGAAAACAGCATTCTTGAACTCTACTGTGTTTCCTATAGGGCCTGTACAGTGAGCTAGCTCAGAACAAAAGAATTGTGCTTCCTACACAAACGGGGCATATCTAGTTGAACTCATTTTGGATACTGAGTAAAACAGGAGCTTCTCTTCAGTCCAATACACTGTACTGCTTGGGAACAGACACGAATGCTATTTGCACTGTATATGGCCAGAATAGCACAAGTGTGCTGTTCTTAGCCTGAATGAACACTTGCTGCTAGAACTTGAATCTCAACGTGATTCCACTCCGTTTAGGAAGTTTAATGGAACCCTAGTGTGCGTTGCAAGAAAAACACTCTGTTTTAGAGAAAACAGCATTCTTGCACTCTACTGTTTTTCCTATAGGGCTCGAACAGTGAGCTAGCTCAGAACAAAAGAATTGTGCTTCCTACACAAACGGGGCATATCTAGTTCAACTCAGTATTGGATACTGAGTAAAACAGGAGCTTCTCTTCAGTCCAATACACTGTATTGGCTGGGAACAGACGCGAATGCTATTTGCACTATATATGGCCAGAATAGCACAAGTGTGCTGTTCTTAGCCTGAATGAACACTTGCTGCTAGAACTTGAATCTCAACGTGATTGCACTCCGTTTAGGAAGTTTAATTGAACCCTAGTGTGCCATGCAAGAAAAACACTCTGTTTTAGAGAAAACAGCATTCTTTCACTCTACTGTGTTTCCTATAGGGCCCGGAAGTGAGCTAGCTCAGAACAAAAGAACTGTGCTTCCTACACAAACGGGGCATATCTAGTTCAATTCAGTATTGGAAACTGAGTAAAACAGGAGCTTCTCTTCAGTCCAATACACTGTACAGGCTGGGAACAGACGCGAATGCTATTTGCACTGTATATGGCCAGAATAGCACAAGTGTGCTGTTCTTAGCCTGAATGAACACTTGCTGCTAGAACTTGAATCTAAACGTGATTCAACTCCGTTTAGGAACTTTAATTAAACCCTAGTGTGCCATGCAAGAAAAACACTCTGTTTTAGAGAAAACAGCATTCTTTCACTCTACTGTGTTTCCTATAGGGCCCGTACACTGAGCTAGCTCAGAACAAAAGAACTGTGCTTCCTACACAAACGGGGCATATCTAGTTCAACTCAGTATTGGAAAATGAGTAAAACAGGAGCTTCTCTTCAGTCCAATACACTGTATTGGCTGGGAACAGACGCGAATGCTATTTGCACTGTTTATGGCCAGAAAAGCACAAGTGTGCTGTTCTTAGCCTGAATGAACACTTGCTGCTAGAACTTGAATCTCAACGTGATTCAACTCCGTTTAGGAAGTTTAATTGAACCCTAGTGTGCCATGCAAGAAAAACACTCTCTTTTAGAGAAAACAGCATTCTTGCACTCTACTGTTTTTCCTATAGGGCCCGTACAGTGAGCTAGCTCAGAACAAAAGAACTGTGCTTTCTACACAAACGGGGCATATCTAGTTCAACTCAGTATTGGAAACTGAGTAAAACAGGAGCTTTTCTTCAGTCCAATACACTGTACTGCTTGGGAACAGACGCGAATGCTATTTGCACTGTATATGGCCAGAATAGCACAAGTGTGCTGTTCTTAGCCTGAATGAACACTTGCTGCCAGAACGTGAATCTCAACGTGATTCAACTCCGTTTAAGAAGTTTAATTGAACCCTAGTGTGCCATGCAAGAAAAATACTCTGTTTTAGAGAAAACAGCATTCTTGCACTCTACTGTGTTTCCTATAGGGCCTGTACAGTGAGCTAGCTCAGAACAAAAGAACTGTGCTTTCTACACAAACGGGGCATATCTAGTTCAACTCAGTATTGGAAACTGAGTAAAACAGTAGCTTTTCTTCAGTCCAATACACTGTACTTCTTGGGAACAGACACGAATGCTATTTGCACTGTATATGGCCAGAATAGCACAAGTGTGCTGTTCTTAGCCTGAATGAACACTTGCTGCTAGAACTTGAATCTCAACGTGATTCCATTCCGTTTAGGAAGTTTAATGGAACCCTAGTGTGCGTTGCAAGAAAAACACTCTGTTTTAGAGAAAACAGCATTCTTTCACTCTGTTGTGTTTCCTCTAGGGCCCGTACAGTGAGCTAGCTCAGAACAAAAGAACTGTGCTTCATACACAAACGGGGCATATCTAGTTCAACTCAGTATTGGAAACTGAGTAAAACAGGAGCTTCTCTTCAGTCCAATACACTGTTGTGGCTGGGAACAGACGCGAATGCTATTTGCACTGTATATGGCCAGAAAAGCACAAGTGTGCTGTTCTTAGCCTGAATGAATACTTGATGCCAGAACATGAATCTCAACGTGATTCAACTCCGTTTAAGAAGTTTAATTGAACCCTAGTGTGCCATGCAAGAAAAACACTCTGTTTTAGAGAAAACAGCATTCTTTCACTCTACTGTGTTTCCTATAGGGCCCGTAAGTGAGCTAGCTCAGAACAAAAGAACTGTGCTTCCTACACAAACGGGGCATATCTAGTTCAACTCAGTATTGGAAACTGAGTAAAACAGGAGCTTCTCTTCAGTCCAATACACTGTTGTGGCTGGGAACAGTCGCGAATGCTATTTGCACTGTATATGGCCAGAAAAGCACAAGTGTGCTGTTCTTAGCCTGAATGAATACTTGATGCCAGAACGTGAATCTCAACGTGATTCAACTCCATTTAAGAAGTTTAATTGAACCCTAGTGTGCCATGCAAGAAAAACACTCTCTTTTAGAGAAAACAGCATTCTTGCACTCTAGTGTGTTTCCTATAGGGCACGTACAGTGAGCTAGCTCAGAACAAAAGAACTGTGCTTCCTACACAAACGGGGCATATCTAGTTCAACTCAGTATTGGAAACTGAGTAAAACAGGAGCTTCTCTTCAGTCCAATACACTGTACAGGCTGGGAACAGACGCGAATGCTATTTGCACTGTATATGGCCAGAATAGCACAAGTGTGCTGTTCTTAGCCTGAATGAAAACTTGCTGCTAGAACTTGAATCTAAACGTGATTCAACTCCGTTTAGGAACTTTAATTAAACCCTAGTGTGCCATGCAAGAAAAACACTCTGTTTTAGAGAAAACAGCATTCTTTCACTCTACTGTGTTTCCTATAGGGCCCGTAAGTGAGCTAGCTCAGAACAAAAGAACTGTGCTTCCTACACAAACGGGGCATATCTAGTTCAACTCAGTATTGGAAAATGAGTAAAACAGGAGCTTCTCTTCAGTCCAATACACTGTATTGGCTGGGAACAGACGCGAATGCTATTTGCACTGTTAATGGCCAAAATAGAACAAGTGTGCTGTTCTTAGTCTGAATGAACACTTGATGCTAGAACTTGAATCTCAACGTGATTCAACTCTGTTTAGGAAGTTTAATTGAACCCTAGTGTGCCATGCAAGAAAAACACTCCCTTTTAGAGAAAACAGCATTCTTGCACTCTACTGTGTTTCCTATAAGACCCGTACAGTGAGCTAGCTCAGAACAAAAGAACTGTGCTTTCTACACAAACGGGGCATATCTAGTTCAACTCAGTATTGGAAACTTAGTAAAACAGGAGCTTTTCTTCAGTCCAATACACTGTACTGCTTGGGAACAGACGCGAATGCTATTTGCACTGTATATGGCCAGAATAGCACAAGGGTGCTGTTCTTAGCCTGAATGAACACTTGCTGCCAGAACGTGAATCTCAACGTGATTCAACTCCGTTTAAGAAGTTTAATTGAACCCTAGTGTGCCATGCAAGAAAAACACTCTGTTTTAGAGAAAACAGCATTCTTGAACTCTACTGTGTTTCCTATAGGGCCTGTACAGTGAGCTAGCTCAGAACAAAAGAATTGTGCTTCCTACACAAACGGGGCATATCTAGTTGAACTCATTTTGGATACTGAGTAAAACAGGAGCTTCTCTTCAGTCCAATACACTGTATTGGCTGGGAACAGACGCGAATGCTATTTGCACTGTATATGGCCAGAATAGCACAAGTGTGCTGTTCTTAGCCTGAATGAACACTTGCTGCTAGAACTTGAATCTCAACGTGATTGCACTCCGTTCAGGAAGTTTAATTGAACCCTAGTGTGCCATGCAAGAAAAACACTCTGTTTTAGAGAAAACAGCATTCTTGCACTCTACTGTTTTTCCTATAGGGCTCGAACAGTGAGCTAGCTCAGAACAAAAGAATTGTGCTTCCTACACAAACGGGGCATATCTAGTTCAACTCAGTATTGGATACTGAGTAAAACAGGAGCTTCTCTTCAGTCCAATACACTGTATTGGCTGGGAACAGACGCGAATGCTATTTGCACTATATATGGCCAGAATAGCACAAGTGTGCTGTTCTTAGCCTGAATGAACACTTGCTGCTAGAACTTGAATCTCAACGTGATTGCACTCCGTTTAGGAAGTTTAATTGATCCCTAGTGTGCCATGCAAGAAAAACACTCTGTTTTAGAGAAAACAGCATTCTTTCACTCTACTGTGTTTCCTATAGGGCCCGGAAGTGAGCTAGCTCAGAACAAAAGAACTGTGCTTCCTACACAAACGGGGCATATCTAGTTCAATTCAGTATTGGAAACTGAGTAAAACAGGAGCTTCTCTTCAGTCCAATACACTGTACAGGCTGGGAACAGACGCGAATGCTATTTGCACTGTATATGGCCAGAAAAGCACAAGTGTGCTGTTTTTAGCCTGAATGAATACTTGATGCCAGAACGTGAATCTCAACGTGATTCAACTCCGTTTAAGAAGTTTAATTGAACCCTAGTGTGCCATGCAAGAAAAACACTCTGTTTTAGAGAAAACAGCATTCTTGCACTCTACTGTGTTTCCTATAGGGCCCGTACAGTGAGCTAGCTCAGAACAAAAGAACTGTGCTTCCTACACAAACGGGGCATATCTAGTTCAACTCAGTATTGGAAACTGAGTAAAACAGGAGCTTCTCTTCAGTCCAATACACTGTACTGGCTGGGAACAGACGCGAATGCTATTTGCACTGTATATGACCAGAATACCACAAGTGTGCTGTTCTTAGCCTGATGAACACTTGCTACTAGAACTTGAATCTAAACGTGATTCAACTCCATTTAGGAACTTTAATTAAACCCTAGTGGGCCATGCAAGAAAAACACTCTGTTTTAGAGAAAACATTATTCTTTCACTCTACTGTGTTTCTATAGGGCCCGTAAGTGAGCTAGATCAGAACAAAAGAACTGTGCTTCCTACACAAACGGGGCATATCTAATTCAACTCAGTATTGGAAACTGAGTAAAACAGGAGCTTCTCTTCAGTCCAATACACTGTTGTGGCTGGGAACAGAGGAGAATGCTATTTGCACTGTATATGGCCAGAATAGCACAAGTGTGCTGTTCTTAGCCTGAATGAACACTTGCTGCTAGAACTTGAATCTAAACGTGATTCAATTCCGTTTAGGAACTTTAATTAAACCCTAGTGTGACATGCAAGAAAAACACTCTGTTTTAGAGAAAACAGCATTCTTTCACTCTACTGTGTTTCCTATAGGGCCCGTAAGTGAGCTAGCTCAGAACAAAAGAACTGTGCTTCCTACACAAACGGGGCATATCTAGTTCAACTCAGTATTGGAAACTGAGTAAAACAGGAGCTTCTCTTCAGTCCAATACACTGTACTGACTGGGATCAGACACGAATGCTATTTGCACTGTATATGGCCAGAATAGCACAAGTGTGCTGTTCTTAGCCTGAATGAACACTTGCTGCTAGAACTTGAATCTCAACGTGATTCAACTCCGTTAAGGAAGTTTAATTGAACCCTAGTGTGCCATACAAGAAAAACACTCTGTTTTAGAGAAAATAGCATTCTTGCACTGTATTGTGTTTCATATAGGGCCCGTACAGTGAGCTAGCTCAGAACAAAAGAACTGTGCTTCCTACACAAACGGGTCATATGTAGTTCAACTCAGTATTGGAAACTGAGTAAAACAGGAGCTTCTCTTCAGTCCAATACACTGGACTGGCTGGGAACAGATGCGAATGCTATTTGCACTGTTTATGGCCAGAATAGCACAAGTGTGCTGTTCTTAGCCTGAATGAACACTTGCTGCTAGAACTTGAATCTCAACGTGATTCAACTCCGTTTAGGAAGTTTAATTGAACTCTAGTGTGCATTCAAGAAAAACACTCTGTTTTAGAGAAAACAGCATTCTTTCACTCTACTCTGTTTCCTATAGGGCCCGTAAGTGAGCTAGCTCAGAACAAAAAAACTGTGCTTCCTACACAAACGGGGCATATCTAGTTCAACTCAGTATTGGAAACTGTGTAAAACAGGAGCTTCTCTTCAGTCCAATACACTGTATTGGCTGGGAACAGTCGCGAATGCTATTTGCACTGTTTATGGCCAAAATAGCACAAGTGTGCTGTTCTTAGCCTGAATGAACACTTGCTGCTAGAACTTGAATCTCAACGTGATTCAACTCCGTTTAGGAAGTTTAATTGAACCCTAGTGTGCCATGCAAGAAAAACACTCTCTTTTAGAGAAAACAGCATTCTTGCACTCTACTGTGTTTCCTACAGGGCCCGTACAGTGAGCTAGCTCAGAACAAAAGAACTGTGCTTTCTACACAAACGGGGCATATCTAGTTCAACTCAGTATTGGAAACTGAGTAAAACAGGAGCTTTTCTTCATTCCAATACACTGTACTGCTTGGGAACAGACACGAATGCTATTTGCACTGTATATGGCCAGAATAGCACAAGTGTGCTGTTCTTAGCCTGAATGAACACTTGCTGCTAGAACTTGAATCTCAACGTGATTCCACTCCGTTTAGGAAGTTTAATGGAACCCTAGTGTGCGTTGCAAGAAAAACACTCTGTTTTAGAGAAAACAGCATTCTTTCACTCTGCTGTGTTTCCTCTAGGGCCCGTACAGTGAGCTAGCTCAGAACAAAAGAACTGTGCTTCATACACAAACGGGGCATATCTAGTTCAACTCAGTATTGGAAACTGAGTAAAACAGGAGCTTCTCTTCAGTCCAATACACTGTACTGACTGGGATCAGAGACGAATGCTATTTGCACTGTATATGGCCAGAATAGCACAAGTGTGCTGTTCTTAGCCTGAATGAACACTTGCTGCTAGAACTTGAATCTCAACGTGATTCAACTCCATTAAGGAAGTTTAATTGAACCCTAGTGTGCCATACAAGAAAAACACTCTGTTTTAGAGAAAATAGCATTCTTGCACTGTATTGTGTTTCATATAGGGCCCGTACAGTGAGCTAGCTCAGAACAAAAGAACTGTGCTTCCTACACAAACGGGTCATATGTAGTTCAACTCAGTATTGGAAACTGAGTAAAACAGGTGCTTCTCTTCAGTCCAATACACTGGACTGGCTGGGAACAGATGCGAATGCTATTTGCACTGTTTATGGCCAGAATAGCACAAGTGTGCTGTTCTTAGCCTGAATGAACACTTGCTGCTAGAACTTGAATCTCAACGTGATTCAACTCCGTTTAGGAAGTTTAATTGAACTCTAGTGTGCATGCAAGAAAAACACTCTGTTTTAGAGAAAACAGCATTCTTTCACTCTACTGTGTTTCCTATAAGGCCCGTAAGTGAGCTAGCTCAGAACAAAAGAACTGTGCTTTCTACACAAACAGGGCATATCCAGTTCAACTCAGTATTGGAAACTGAGTAAAACAGGAGCTTCTCTTCAGTCCAATACACTGTACTGGCTAGGAACAGACGCGAATGCTATTTGCACTGTATATGGCCAGAAAAGCACAAGTGTGCTGTTCTTAGCCTGAATGATCACTTGCTACTAGAACTTGAATCTAAACGTGATTCAACTCCGTTTAGGAACTTTAATTAAACCCTAGTGTGCCATGCAAGAAAAACACTCTGTTTTAGAGAAAACAGCATTCTTTCACTCTACTGTGTTTCCTATAGGGCCCGTAAGTGAGCTAGCTCACAACAAAAGAACTGTGCTTCCTACACAAACGGGGCATATCTAGTTCAACTCAGTATTGGAAACTGAGTAAAACAGGAGCTTCTCTTCAGTCCAATACACTTTTGTGGCTGGGAACAGACGCGAATGCTATTTCACTGTTTATGGCCAGAATAGCACAAGTGTGCTGTTCTTAGCCTGAATGAACACTTGCTGCTAGAACTTGAATCTCAACGTGATTCAACTCCGTTTAGGAAGTTTAATTGAACCCTAGTGTGCCATGCAAGAAAAACACTCATTTTAGAGAAAACAGCATTCTTGCACTCTACTGTGTTTCCTATAGGGCCCGTACAGTGAGCTAGCTCAGAACAAAAGAACTGTGCTTCCTACACAAACAGTGCATATCTAGTTCAACTCAGTATTGGAAACTGAGTAAAACAGGAGCTTCTCTTCAGTCCAATACACTGTTGTGGCTGGGAACAGACGCGAATGCTATTTGCACTGTATATGGCCAGAATAGCACAAGTGTGCTGTTCTTAGCCTGAATGAACACTTGCTGCTAGAACTTGAATCTCAACGTGATTGAACTCCATTTAGGAAGTTTAATTGAACCCTAGTGTGACATGCAAGAAAAACACTCTGTTTTAGAGAAAACAGCATTCTTTCACTCTACTGTGTTTCCTATAGGGCCCGTAAGTGAGCTAGCTCAGAACAAAAGAACTGTGCTTCCTACACAAACGGGGCATATCTAGTTCAACTCAGTATTGGAAACTGAGTAAACCAGGAGCTTCTCTTCAGTCCAATACACTGTACTGGCTGGGAACAGACGCGAATGCTATTTGCACTGTATATGGCCAGAATAGCACAAGGGTGCTGTTCTTATCCTGAATGAACACTTGCTGCTAGAACTTGAATCTAAACGTGATTCAACTCCGTTTAGGAACTTTAATTAAACCCTAGTGTGCCATGCAAGAAAAACACTCTGTTTTAGAGAAAACAGCATTCTTTCACTCTACTGTGTTTCCTATAGGGCCCGTAAGTGAGCTAGCTCAGAACAAAAGAACTGTGCTTCCTACACAAACGGGGCATATCTAGTTCAACTCAGTATTGGAAACTGAGTAAAACAGGAGCTTCTCTTCAGTCCAATACACTGTTGTGGCTGGGAACAGACGCGAATGCTATTTGCACTGTTTATGGCGAAAATAGCACAAGTGTGCTGTTCTTAGCCTGAATGAACACTTGCTGCTAGATCTTGCATCTAAACGTGATTCAAATCCGTTTAGGAAGTTTAATTGAACCCTAGTGTGCCATGCAAGAAAAACACTCTGTTTTAGAGAAAACAGCATTCTTTCACTCTACTGTGTTTCCTATAGGGCCCGTAAGTGAGCTAGCTCAGAACAAAAGAACTGTGCTTCCTACATAAACAGGGCATATCTAGTTCAACTCAGTATTGGAAACTGAGTAAAACAGGAGCTTCTCTTCAGTCCAATACACTGTTGTGGCTGGGAACAGACACGAATGCTATTTGCACTGTATATGGCCAGAAAAGCACAAGTGTGCTGTTCTTAGCCTGAATGAATACTTGATGCCAGAACGTGAATCTCAACGTGATTCAACTCCGTTTAAGAAGTTTAATTGAACCCTAGTGTGCAATGCAAGAAAAACACTCTCTTTTAGAGAAAACAGCATTCTTTCACTCTACTGTGTTTCCTATAGGGCCCGTAAGTGAGCTAGCTCAGAACAAAAGAACTGTGCTTCCTACACAAACGGGGCATATCTAGTTCAACTCAGTATTGGAAACTGAGTAAAACAGGAGCTTCTCTTCAGTCCAATACACTGTACTGGCTGGGAACAGACGCTAATGCTATTTGCACTGTATATGGCCAGAATACCACAAGTGTGCTGTTCTTAGCCTGAATGAACACTTGCTGCTAGAACTTGAATCTAAACGTGATTCAACTCCGTTTAGGAACTTTAATTAAACCCTAGTGTGCCATGCAAGAAAAACACTCTGTTTTAGAGAAAACAGCATTCTTTCACTCTACTGTGTTTCCTATAGGGCCCGTAAGTGAGCTAGCTCAGAACAAAAGAACTGTGCTTCCTACACAAACGGGGCATATCTAGTTCAACTCAGTATTGGAAACTGAGTAAAACAGGAGCTTCTCTTCAGTCCAATACACTGTATTGGCTGGGAACAGACACGAATACTATTTGCACTGTTTATGGCCAAAATAGCACAAGTGTGCTGTTCTTAGCCTGAATGAACACTTGCTGCTAGAACTTGAATCTCAACGTGATTCAACTCCGTTTAGGAAGTTTAATTGAACCCTAGTGTGCCATGCAAGAAAAACACTCTCTTTTAGAGAAAACAGCATTCTTGCACTCTACTGTTTTTCCTATAGGGCCCGTACAGTGAGCTAGCTCAGAACAAAAGAACTGTGCTTTCTACACAAACGGGGCATATCTAGTTCAACTCAGTATTGGAAACTGAGTAAAACAGGAGCTTTTCTTCAGTCCAATACATTGTACTGCTTGGGAACAGACGCGAATGCTATTTGAACTGTATATGGCCAGAATAGCACAAGTGTGCTGTTCTTAGCCTGAATGAACACTTGCTGCCAGAACGTGAATCTCAACGTGTCAACTCCGTTTAAGAAGTTTAATTGAACCCTAGTGTGCCATGCAAGAAAAACACTCTGTTTTAGAGAAAACAGCATTCTTGCACTCTACTGCGTTTCCTATAGGGCCTGTACAGTGAGCTAGCTCAGAAAAAAAGAATTGTGCTTCCTACACAAACGGGGCATATCTAGTTCAACTCAGTATTGGATACTGAGTAAAACAGGAGCTTCTCTTCAGTCCAATACACTGTATTGGCTGGGAACAGACGCGAATGCTATTTGCACTGTATATGGCCAGAATAGCACAAGTGTGCTGTTCTTAGCCTGAATGAACACTTGCTGCTAGAACTTGAATCTCAACGTGATTGCACTCCGTTTAGGAAGTTTAATTGAATCCTAGTGTGCCATGCAAGAAAAACACTCTGTTTTAGGGAAAACAGCATTCTTTCACTCTACTGTGTTTCCTATAGGGCCCGTAAGTGAGCTAGCTCAGAACAAAAGAACTGTGCTTCCTACACAAACGGGGCATATCTAGTTCAACTCAGTATTGGAAACTGAGTAAAACAGGAGCTTCTCTTCAGTCCAATACACTGTACTGGCTGGGAACAGACGCTAATGCTATTTGCACTGTATATGGCCAGAATAGCACAAGTGTGCTGTTCTTAGCCTGAATGAACACTTGATGCCAGAACGTGAATCTTAAGGTGATTCAACTCCATTTAAGAAGTTTAATTGAACCCTAGTGTGCCATGCAAGAAAAACACTCTGTTTTAGAGAAAACAGCATTCTTTCACTCTACTGTGTTTCCTATAGGGCCCGTAAGTGAGCTAGCTCAGAACAAAAGAACTGTGCTTCTTACACAAACGGGGCATATCTAGTTCAACTCAGTATTGGAAACTGAGTAAAACAGGAGCTTCTCTTCAGTCCAATACACTGTTGTGGCTGGGAACAGACGCGAATGCTATTTGCACTGTATATGGCCAGAAAAGCACAAGTGTGCTGTTCTTAGCCTGAATGAAAACTTGCTGCTAGAACTTGAATCTAAACGTGATTCAACTCCGTTTAGGAACTTTAATTAAACCCTAGTGTGCCACGCAAGAAAAACACTCTGTTTTAGAGAAAACAGCATTCTTTCACTCTACTGTGTTTCCTATAGGGCCCGTAAGTGAGCTAGCTCAGAACAAAAGAACTGTGCTTCCTACACAAACGGGGCATATCTAGTTCAACTCAGTATTGGAAAATGAGTAAAACAGGAGCTTCTCTTCAGTCCAATACACTGTATTGGCTGGGAACAGACGCGAATGCTATTTGCACTGTTAATGGCCAAAATAGCACAAGTGTGCTGTTCTTAGTCTGATTGAACACTTGATGCTAGAACTTGAATCTCAACGTGATTCAACTCCGTTTAGGAAGTTTAATTGAACCCTAGTGTGCCATGCAAGAAAAACACTCCCTTTTAGAGAAAACAGCATTCTTGAACTCTACTGTGTTTCCTATAGGGCCTGTACAGTGAGCTAGCTCAGAACAAAAGAATTGTGCTTCCTACACAAACGGGGCATATCTAGTTGAACTCATTTTGGATACTGAGTAAAACAGGAGCTTCTCTTCAGTCCAATACACTGTACTGCTTGGGAACAGACACGAATGCTATTTGCACTGTATATGGCCAGAATAGCACAAGTGTGCTGTTCTTAGCCTGAATGAACACTTGCTGCTAGAACTTGAATCTCAACGTGATTCCACTCCGTTTAGGAAGTTTAATGGAACCCTAGTGTGCGTTGCAAGAAAAACACTCTGTTTTAGAGAAAACAGCATTCTTGCACTCTACTGTTTTTCCTATAGGGCTCGAACAGTGAGCTAGCTCAGAACAAAAGAATTGTGCTTCCTACACAAACGGGGCATATCTAGTTCAACTCAGTATTGGATACTGAGTAAAACAGGAGCTTCTCTTCAGTCCAATACACTGTATTGGCTGGGAACAGACGCGAATGCTATTTGCACTATATATGGCCAGAATAGCACAAGTGTGCTGTTCTTAGCCTGAATGAACACTTGCTGCTAGAACTTGAATCTCAACGTGATTGCACTCCGTTTAGGAAGTTTAATTGAACCCTAGTGTGCCATGCAAGAAAAACACTCTGTTTTAGAGAAAACAGCATTCTTTCACTCTACTGTGTTTCCTATAGGGCCCGGAAGTGAGCTAGCTCAGAACAAAAGAACTGTGCTTCCTACACAAACGGGGCATATCTAGTTCAATTCAGTATTGGAAACTGAGTAAAACAGGAGCTTCTCTTCAGTCCAATACACTGTACAGGCTGGGAACAGACGCGAATGCTATTTGCACTGTATATGGCCAGAATAGCACAAGTGTGCTGTTCTTAGCCTGAATGAACACTTGCTGCTAGAACTTGAATCTAAACGTGATTCAACTCCGTTTAGGAACTTTAATTAAACCCTAGTGTGCCATGCAAGAAAAACACTCTGTTTTAGAGAAAACAGCATTCTTTCACTCTACTGTGTTTCCTATAGGGCCCGTACACTGAGCTAGCTCAGAACAAAAGAACTGTGCTTCCTACACAAACGGGGCATATCTAGTTCAACTCAGTATTGGAAAATGAGTAAAACAGGAGCTTCTCTTCAGTCCAATACACTGTATTGGCTGGGAACAGACGCGAATGCTATTTGCACTGTTTATGGCCAGAAAAGCACAAGTGTGCTGTTCTTAGCCTGAATGAACACTTGCTGCTAGAACTTGAATCTCAACGTGATTCAACTCCGTTTAGGAAGTTTAATTGAACCCTAGTGTGCCATGCAAGAAAAACACTCTCTTTTAGAGAAAACAGCATTCTTGCACTCTACTGTTTTTCCTATAGGGCCCGTACAGTGAGCTAGCTCAGAACAAAAGAACTGTGCTTTCTACACAAACGGGGCATATCTAGTTCAACTCAGTATTGGAAACTGAGTAAAACAGGAGCTTTTCTTCAGTCCAATACACTGTACTGCTTGGGAACAGACGCGAATGCTATTTGCACTGTATATGGCCAGAATAGCACAAGTGTGCTGTTCTTAGCCTGAATGAACACTTGCTGCCAGAACGTGAATCTCAACGTGATTCAACTCCGTTTAAGAAGTTTAATTGAACCCTAGTGTGCCATGCAAGAAAAATACTCTGTTTTAGAGAAAACAGCATTCTTGCACTCTACTGTGTTTCCTATAGGGCCTGTACAGTGAGCTAGCTCAGAACAAAAGAACTGTGCTTTCTACACAAACGGGGCATATCTAGTTCAACTCAGTATTGGAAACTGAGTAAAACAGTAGCTTTTCTTCAGTCCAATACACTGTACTTCTTGGGAACAGACACGAATGCTATTTGCACTGTATATGGCCAGAATAGCACAAGTGTGCTGTTCTTAGCCTGAATGAACACTTGCTGCTAGAACTTGAATCTCAACGTGATTCCATTCCGTTTAGGAAGTTTAATGGAACCCTAGTGTGCGTTGCAAGAAAAACACTCTGTTTTAGAGAAAACAGCATTCTTTCACTCTGTTGTGTTTCCTCTAGGGCCCGTACAGTGAGCTAGCTCAGAACAAAAGAACTGTGCTTCATACACAAACGGGGCATATCTAGTTCAACTCAGTATTGGAAACTGAGTAAAACAGGAGCTTCTCTTCAGTCCAATACACTGTTGTGGCTGGGAACAGACGCGAATGCTATTTGCACTGTATATGGCCAGAAAAGCACAAGTGTGCTGTTCTTAGCCTGAATGAATACTTGATGCCAGAACATGAATCTCAACGTGATTCAACTCCGTTTAAGAAGTTTAATTGAACCCTAGTGTGCCATGCAAGAAAAACACTCTGTTTTAGAGAAAACAGCATTCTTTCACTCTACTGTGTTTCCTATAGGGCCCGTAAGTGAGCTAGCTCAGAACAAAAGAACTGTGCTTCCTACACAAACGGGGCATATCTAGTTCAACTCAGTATTGGAAACTGAGTAAAACAGGAGCTTCTCTTCAGTCCAATACACTGTTGTGGCTGGGAACAGTCGCGAATGCTATTTGCACTGTATATGGCCAGAAAAGCACAAGTGTGCTGTTCTTAGCCTGAATGAATACTTGATGCCAGAACGTGAATCTCAACGTGATTCAACTCCATTTAAGAAGTTTAATTGAACCCTAGTGTGCCATGCAAGAAAAACACTCTCTTTTAGAGAAAACAGCATTCTTGCACTCTAGTGTGTTTCCTATAGGGCACGTACAGTGAGCTAGCTCAGAACAAAAGAACTGTGCTTCCTACACAAACGGGGCATATCTAGTTCAACTCAGTATTGGAAACTGAGTAAAACAGGAGCTTCTCTTCAGTCCAATACACTGTACAGGCTGGGAACAGACGCGAATGCTATTTGCACTGTATATGGCCAGAATAGCACAAGTGTGCTGTTCTTAGCCTGAATGAAAACTTGCTGCTAGAACTTGAATCTAAACGTGATTCAACTCCGTTTAGGAACTTTAATTAAACCCTAGTGTGCCATGCAAGAAAAACACTCTGTTTTAGAGAAAACAGCATTCTTTCACTCTACTGTGTTTCCTATAGGGCCCGTAAGTGAGCTAGCTCAGAACAAAAGAACTGTGCTTCCTACACAAACGGGGCATATCTAGTTCAACTCAGTATTGGAAAATGAGTAAAACAGGAGCTTCTCTTCAGTCCAATACACTGTATTGGCTGGGAACAGACGCGAATGCTATTTGCACTGTTAATGGCCAAAATAGAACAAGTGTGCTGTTCTTAGTCTGAATGAACACTTGATGCTAGAACTTGAATCTCAACGTGATTCAACTCTGTTTAGGAAGTTTAATTGAACCCTAGTGTGCCATGCAAGAAAAACACTCCCTTTTAGAGAAAACAGCATTCTTGCACTCTACTGTGTTTCCTATAAGACCCGTACAGTGAGCTAGCTCAGAACAAAAGAACTGTGCTTTCTACACAAACGGGGCATATCTAGTTCAACTCAGTATTGGAAACTTAGTAAAACAGGAGCTTTTCTTCAGTCCAATACACTGTACTGCTTGGGAACAGACGCGAATGCTATTTGCACTGTATATGGCCAGAATAGCACAAGGGTGCTGTTCTTAGCCTGAATGAACACTTGCTGCCAGAACGTGAATCTCAACGTGATTCAACTCCGTTTAAGAAGTTTAATTGAACCCTAGTGTGCCATGCAAGAAAAACACTCTGTTTTAGAGAAAACAGCATTCTTGAACTCTACTGTGTTTCCTATAGGGCCTGTACAGTGAGCTAGCTCAGAACAAAAGAATTGTGCTTCCTACACAAACGGGGCATATCTAGTTGAACTCATTTTGGATACTGAGTAAAACAGGAGCTTCTCTTCAGTCCAATACACTGTATTGGCTGGGAACAGACGCGAATGCTATTTGCACTGTATATGGCCAGAATAGCACAAGTGTGCTGTTCTTAGCCTGAATGAACACTTGCTGCTAGAACTTGAATCTCAACGTGATTGCACTCCGTTCAGGAAGTTTAATTGAACCCTAGTGTGCCATGCAAGAAAAACACTCTGTTTTAGAGAAAACAGCATTCTTGCACTCTACTGTTTTTCCTATAGGGCTCGAACAGTGAGCTAGCTCAGAACAAAAGAATTGTGCTTCCTACACAAACGGGGCATATCTAGTTCAACTCAGTATTGGATACTGAGTAAAACAGGAGCTTCTCTTCAGTCCAATACACTGTATTGGCTGGGAACAGACGCGAATGCTATTTGCACTATATATGGCCAGAATAGCACAAGTGTGCTGTTCTTAGCCTGAATGAACACTTGCTGCTAGAACTTGAATCTCAACGTGATTGCACTCCGTTTAGGAAGTTTAATTGATCCCTAGTGTGCCATGCAAGAAAAACACTCTGTTTTAGAGAAAACAGCATTCTTTCACTCTACTGTGTTTCCTATAGGGCCCGGAAGTGAGCTAGCTCAGAACAAAAGAACTGTGCTTCCTACACAAACGGGGCATATCTAGTTCAATTCAGTATTGGAAACTGAGTAAAACAGGAGCTTCTCTTCAGTCCAATACACTGTACAGGCTGGGAACAGACGCGAATGCTATTTGCACTGTATATGGCCAGAAAAGCACAAGTGTGCTGTTTTTAGCCTGAATGAATACTTGATGCCAGAACGTGAATCTCAACGTGATTCAACTCCGTTTAAGAAGTTTAATTGAACCCTAGTGTGCCATGCAAGAAAAACACTCTGTTTTAGAGAAAACAGCATTCTTGCACTCTACTGTGTTTCCTATAGGGCCCGTACAGTGAGCTAGCTCAGAACAAAAGAACTGTGCTTCCTACACAAACGGGGCATATCTAGTTCAACTCAGTATTGGAAACTGAGTAAAACAGGAGCTTCTCTTCAGTCCAATACACTGTACTGGCTGGGAACAGACGCGAATGCTATTTGCACTGTATATGACCAGAATACCACAAGTGTGCTGTTCTTAGCCTGATGAACACTTGCTACTAGAACTTGAATCTAAACGTGATTCAACTCCATTTAGGAACTTTAATTAAACCCTAGTGGGCCATGCAAGAAAAACACTCTGTTTTAGAGAAAACATTATTCTTTCACTCTACTGTGTTTCTATAGGGCCCGTAAGTGAGCTAGATCAGAACAAAAGAACTGTGCTTCCTACACAAACGGGGCATATCTAATTCAACTCAGTATTGGAAACTGAGTAAAACAGGAGCTTCTCTTCAGTCCAATACACTGTTGTGGCTGGGAACAGAGGAGAATGCTATTTGCACTGTATATGGCCAGAATAGCACAAGTGTGCTGTTCTTAGCCTGAATGAACACTTGCTGCTAGAACTTGAATCTAAACGTGATTCAATTCCGTTTAGGAACTTTAATTAAACCCTAGTGTGACATGCAAGAAAAACACTCTGTTTTAGAGAAAACAGCATTCTTTCACTCTACTGTGTTTCCTATAGGGCCCGTAAGTGAGCTAGCTCAGAACAAAAGAACTGTGCTTCCTACACAAACGGGGCATATCTAGTTCAACTCAGTATTGGAAACTGAGTAAAACAGGAGCTTCTCTTCAGTCCAATACACTGTACTGACTGGGATCAGACACGAATGCTATTTGCACTGTATATGGCCAGAATAGCACAAGTGTGCTGTTCTTAGCCTGAATGAACACTTGCTGCTAGAACTTGAATCTCAACGTGATTCAACTCCGTTAAGGAAGTTTAATTGAACCCTAGTGTGCCATACAAGAAAAACACTCTGTTTTAGAGAAAATAGCATTCTTGCACTGTATTGTGTTTCATATAGGGCCCGTACAGTGAGCTAGCTCAGAACAAAAGAACTGTGCTTCCTACACAAACGGGTCATATGTAGTTCAACTCAGTATTGGAAACTGAGTAAAACAGGAGCTTCTCTTCAGTCCAATACACTGGACTGGCTGGGAACAGATGCGAATGCTATTTGCACTGTTTATGGCCAGAATAGCACAAGTGTGCTGTTCTTAGCCTGAATGAACACTTGCTGCTAGAACTTGAATCTCAACGTGATTCAACTCCGTTTAGGAAGTTTAATTGAACTCTAGTGTGCATTCAAGAAAAACACTCTGTTTTAGAGAAAACAGCATTCTTTCACTCTACTCTGTTTCCTATAGGGCCCGTAAGTGAGCTAGCTCAGAACAAAAAAACTGTGCTTCCTACACAAACGGGGCATATCTAGTTCAACTCAGTATTGGAAACTGTGTAAAACAGGAGCTTCTCTTCAGTCCAATACACTGTATTGGCTGGGAACAGTCGCGAATGCTATTTGCACTGTTTATGGCCAAAATAGCACAAGTGTGCTGTTCTTAGCCTGAATGAACACTTGCTGCTAGAACTTGAATCTCAACGTGATTCAACTCCGTTTAGGAAGTTTAATTGAACCCTAGTGTGCCATGCAAGAAAAACACTCTCTTTTAGAGAAAACAGCATTCTTGCACTCTACTGTGTTTCCTACAGGGCCCGTACAGTGAGCTAGCTCAGAACAAAAGAACTGTGCTTTCTACACAAACGGGGCATATCTAGTTCAACTCAGTATTGGAAACTGAGTAAAACAGGAGCTTTTCTTCATTCCAATACACTGTACTGCTTGGGAACAGACACGAATGCTATTTGCACTGTATATGGCCAGAATAGCACAAGTGTGCTGTTCTTAGCCTGAATGAACACTTGCTGCTAGAACTTGAATCTCAACGTGATTCCACTCCGTTTAGGAAGTTTAATGGAACCCTAGTGTGCGTTGCAAGAAAAACACTCTGTTTTAGAGAAAACAGCATTCTTTCACTCTGCTGTGTTTCCTCTAGGGCCCGTACAGTGAGCTAGCTCAGAACAAAAGAACTGTGCTTCATACACAAACGGGGCATATCTAGTTCAACTCAGTATTGGAAACTGAGTAAAACAGGAGCTTCTCTTCAGTCCAATACACTGTACTGACTGGGATCAGAGACGAATGCTATTTGCACTGTATATGGCCAGAATAGCACAAGTGTGCTGTTCTTAGCCTGAATGAACACTTGCTGCTAGAACTTGAATCTCAACGTGATTCAACTCCATTAAGGAAGTTTAATTGAACCCTAGTGTGCCATACAAGAAAAACACTCTGTTTTAGAGAAAATAGCATTCTTGCACTGTATTGTGTTTCATATAGGGCCCGTACAGTGAGCTAGCTCAGAACAAAAGAACTGTGCTTCCTACACAAACGGGTCATATGTAGTTCAACTCAGTATTGGAAACTGAGTAAAACAGGTGCTTCTCTTCAGTCCAATACACTGGACTGGCTGGGAACAGATGCGAATGCTATTTTCACTGTTTATGGCCAGAATAGCACAAGTGTGCTGTTCTTAGCCTGAATGAACACTTGCTGCTAGAACTTGAATCTCAACGTGATTCAACTCCGTTTAGGAAGTTTAATTGAACTCTAGTGTGCATGCAAGAAAAACACTCTGTTTTAGAGAAAACAGCATTCTTTCACTCTACTGTGTTTCCTATAAGGCCCGTAAGTGAGCTAGCTCAGAACAAAAGAACTGTGCTTTCTACACAAACAGGGCATATCCAGTTCAACTCAGTATTGGAAACTGAGTAAAACAGGAGCTTCTCTTCAGTCCAATACACTGTACTGGCTAGGAACAGACGCGAATGCTATTTGCACTGTATATGGCCAGAAAAGCACAAGTGTGCTGTTCTTAGCCTGAATGATCACTTGCTACTAGAACTTGAATCTAAACGTGATTCAACTCCGTTTAGGAACTTTAATTAAACCCTAGTGTGCCATGCAAGAAAAACACTCTGTTTTAGAGAAAACAGCATTCTTTCACTCTACTGTGTTTCCTATAGGGCCCGTAAGTGAGCTAGCTCACAACAAAAGAACTGTGCTTCCTACACAAACGGGGCATATCTAGTTCAACTCAGTATTGGAAACTGAGTAAAACAGGAGCTTCTCTTCAGTCCAATACACTTTTGTGGCTGGGAACAGACGCGAATGCTATTTCACTGTTTATGGCCAGAATAGCACAAGTGTGCTGTTCTTAGCCTGAATGAACACTTGCTGCTAGAACTTGAATCTCAACGTGATTCAACTCCGTTTAGGAAGTTTAATTGAACCCTAGTGTGCCATGCAAGAAAAACACTCATTTTAGAGAAAACAGCATTCTTGCACTCTACTGTGTTTCCTATAGGGCCCGTACAGTGAGCTAGCTCAGAACAAAAGAACTGTGCTTCCTACACAAACAGTGCATATCTAGTTCAACTCAGTATTGGAAACTGAGTAAAACAGGAGCTTCTCTTCAGTCCAATACACTGTTGTGGCTGGGAACAGACGCGAATGCTATTTGCACTGTATATGGCCAGAATAGCACAAGTGTGCTGTTCTTAGCCTGAATGAACACTTGCTGCTAGAACTTGAATCTCAACGTGATTGAACTCCATTTAGGAAGTTTAATTGAACCCTAGTGTGACATGCAAGAAAAACACTCTGTTTTAGAGAAAACAGCATTCTTTCACTCTACTGTGTTTCCTATAGGGCCCGTAAGTGAGCTAGCTCAGAACAAAAGAACTGTGCTTCCTACACAAACGGGGCATATCTAGTTCAACTCAGTATTGGAAACTGAGTAAACCAGGAGCTTCTCTTCAGTCCAATACACTGTACTGGCTGGGAACAGACGCGAATGCTATTTGCACTGTATATGGCCAGAATAGCACAAGGGTGCTGTTCTTATCCTGAATGAACACTTGCTGCTAGAACTTGAATCTAAACGTGATTCAACTCCGTTTAGGAACTTTAATTAAACCCTAGTGTGCCATGCAAGAAAAACACTCTGTTTTAGAGAAAACAGCATTCTTTCACTCTACTGTGTTTCCTATAGGGCCCGTAAGTGAGCTAGCTCAGAACAAAAGAACTGTGCTTCCTACACAAACGGGGCATATCTAGTTCAACTCAGTATTGGAAACTGAGTAAAACAGGAGCTTCTCTTCAGTCCAATACACTGTTGTGGCTGGGAACAGACGCGAATGCTATTTGCACTGTTTATGGCGAAAATAGCACAAGTGTGCTGTTCTTAGCCTGAATGAACACTTGCTGCTAGATCTTGCATCTAAACGTGATTCAAATCCGTTTAGGAAGTTTAATTGAACCCTAGTGTGCCATGCAAGAAAAACACTCTGTTTTAGAGAAAACAGCATTCTTTCACTCTACTGTGTTTCCTATAGGGCCCGTAAGTGAGCTAGCTCAGAACAAAAGAACTGTGCTTCCTACATAAACAGGGCATATCTAGTTCAACTCAGTATTGGAAACTGAGT